>NC_135805.1:139398060-139449339 GCF_964213995.1 Mustelus asterias
GTACCAGGTATGACTCCAACAAGCGGAGAGTTTGCCCCCTGATACCCATTGATTCCAGTTTTGCTAGGGCTCCTTGATGCCACACTTGGTCAAATGTAGCCTTGATGTCAAGGGCTGTCACTCTCACCTCACCTCTGGAATTCAGCTCTTTTGTCCATGTTTGAACCAAGGCTGTAATGAGGTCAGGAGCTGAGTAACCCGAGTGAGAAGGTTATTGCTGAGCAGGTGCTGCTTAACAGCACTGTTGATGACTCCTTCGATCTCTTTACTGATGATCGAGAGTAGACTGATTGGGCGGTAATTGGCCGGGTTGGATTTGTCCTGCATTTTGTGTACAGAACATATTTGAGCAATTTCCCACATTGTCGGGTAGATGCCAGAGTTGTAACTGTACATGAAGAGTTTGGCTAGGAGAGCGGCAAGTTCTGGAGCACAAGTCTTCAGTACTATTGCCAGAATGTTATCAGGGCCCACTGCCTTTGCAGTATCTAGTGCCTCCAACCTTTCCTTGATATCATGTAGAGTGAATCAAATTGGCTGGAGACTATCTATCTATCCATCTGAGATGCTGGGGACCGCTGGAGGAGGCCAAGATGGATCATCCACTCAACACTTCTGGCTGAAGATTGCAGCAAAGCCTTATCTTTTGCACTGATGTGCTGGGCTCCTCCATCATTGAGGATGGGGATATTTGAGAAGCCTCCCCCTCCAGTGAGTTGTCTAATTGTCCACCACCATTCATGACTGTATGTGGCAGGACGGCAGAGCTTAGATCTGATCCATTGGTTGTGGGATCGCTTAGCTTTGTCGATCACTTGCTGTTTAGCATGCAAATAGTCCTGTTTGGTAGCTTTACCAGGTTGAGGCCTCATTTCTAGCTATGCCTGGTGCTGCTCCTGGCATGCCCTCCTGCACTCTCCATTGAACCAGGGCTGATCCCCTGGCTTGATGGTAATGGTTGAGTGGGGGATATGCCGGGCCTTGAGGTTGCAGATTGTGCTGGATTACAATTCCACTGCTGTTGATGGCCCTCAGCACCTCATGGATGCCCAGTCTTGAGTTGCCAGATAGAACATAGAACAGTACAGCACAGAACAGGCCCTTCGGCCCACGATGTTGTGCCGAGCTTTGTCTGAAACCCAGATCAAGCTATCCCACTCCCTATCATCCCGAAGTACTCCATGTGCCTATCCAATAGCTTCTTAAATGTTCCTAAAGTGTCTGACTCCACTATCAATGCAGGCAGTCCATTCCACACCCCAACCACCCTCTGCGTAAAGAACCTACCTCTGATATCCTTCCTATATCTCCCACCATGAACCCTATAGTTATGCCCCCTAGTTACCGCTCCATTCACCCGAGGAAATAGTCTTTGAACGTTCACTCTATCTATCCCCCTCATCATCTTATAAAACTCTATCAAGTCTCCTCTCAACCTCCTCCGCTCCAAAGAGAAAAGCCTAAGTTCCCGCAACCTTTCCTCATAAGACCTACCGTCCAAACCAGGCAGCATCCTGGTAAATCTCCTTTGCACTCTTTCCAGTGTCTCCACATCCTTCTTATAGTGAGGTGACCAGAACTGCACACAATATTCCAAATGTGGTCTCACCAAGGTCCTGTACAGTTGCAGCATAACCCCACGTCTCTTAAACTCAAACCCCCTGTTAATGAACGCTAACACACTATAGGCCTTCTTCACGGCTCTATCCACTTGTGTGGCAACCTTCAGAGATCTGTGGATATGGACCCCAAGATCTCTCTGTTCCTCCACAGTCTTCAGAACCCTTCTGATCGGTTTGAAGTCTGTCCCATTTGGCACGGTGATAGTGCCACACAACACGATGGGGGTTATTCTCAATGTAAAGGCAGGACTTCATCTCCACAAGGACTGTGAGGTGGTCACTCTTACCGATACTGTCATGGACAGATGGATCTGGAGCCGGCAGATTGGTAAGGATGAGGACAAGTATGTTATTTCCACTTGTTGGTTCCTTCACCACCTGCTGCAGACCCAGTCTAGCAGTTATATCCTTTAGAACCCAACCAGCCCGATAAGTAGTGCTGCTGCTGAGCCACTCTTGGTGGTGGATATTGAAATCCCCCACCCAGAGTACATTTTGCGCCCTTGCCACCCTCAGTGCTTCCTCCAAGTGTTGTTCAACATGGAGGAAAACTGATTCATCAGCCGAAGGAGGACGGTATGTGGTAACCAGTAAGAGGTTTCCTTGCCCATGTTTAACCTGAAGCTATGAGACTTCATGGGGTCCGGAATCAATGTTAAGAACTCCCAGAGCAACTCCCTCCCGATTGTATATCACTGTGCCACTACCTCTGCTGGGTCTGTGCTGCCGGTGGGACAGGACATATCCAGGGATGGTAATGGTGGTGTCTGGGGTGTTATCTGTAAGGTATGATCCTGTGAGTATGACTATGTCAGGCTGTTGCTTGACTAGTCTGTGAGACAGCTCTCCCAATTTTGGCACTGGCCCCCAGATGTCAGTAAGGAGGACTTTGCAGGGTCGACAGGGCTGTTTGTTTTGCCGGTGTCTTTTCCGGTGCCTAGGTCGATGCCAGGTGGCCCGTCCGGTTTCATTTCTTTGTTGAGACTTTGTAGTGATTGATACAACTGAGTGTTTGCTCGGCCGGTTTCAGAGGGCGGTTGAGAGTCACCCACATTGCTCTGGAGTCACATGTAGGCCAGACCGGGTAAGGACGGCGGATTTCCTTCCCTAAAGGACATTAGTGAACCAGATGGGTTTTTCTGACAATCGACAATGGTTTCAAGGTCATCAGTAGATTCTTAATTCCAGATATGTTTTATCGAATTCAAATTCCACCATCTGCCATGGTGGGATTGCAAAATCTCACTAACTGTCCTGTCTGGAGACAGTACACATTTCTTTAACCTGTGCTTAACCCTCTCTCCACTCACATTGTCTGTACCTTTAAGACTTGATTACCTGTAAAGACTCGCATTCCAACCATTATTTTGTAAATTGAGTTTGTGTCTCTATATGCCCTGTTTGTGAACAGAACTCCCACTCACCTGACGAAGGAGCAGCGCTCCGAAAGCTCGTGGCTTTTGCTACCAAATAAACCTGTTGGACTTTAACCTTGTGTTGTGAGAATTCTTACTGTGGGATTCGAACCCGGGTCCCCAGAACATTAGCTGAGTTTCTGGATTAATAGTCTCGTGATAATACCACTAGGCCATCACCTCCCCCTAATGTGCCACCGTGCCGCCCATATAGGGACCTTGGAACAGGAAGACGTCAATTAGCTTTTGAACTAGATCTACCATTCAATGTGGAGGGGGTGAGTAGGGTGTTGGGATGAAGATGCATTGACAGCCTTCGAGCAGGATCCCAGGAGGAGGCCATTCAGCTCCTCCAGGGAATTTACACAGCAACAGGAGGAGGCCATTCAGCCCCTCCAGGGGATTTACATAATGACAGGAGGAGGCCATTCAGCCCCTTGAGACCTTTATACCAGATTGGCCATGCTAAAATGCCCCTTAATGTCCAAAGCTGTGTAGGTTAGATGGATTAGCCGTGGTAAATGTGTGGGGTTACAGGGAGAAGGCCCGGGTAAGATACTCTGTCTGATTTTATTTTACTTATTATTGTCACATGTATTAGTATACAGTGAAAAGTATTGTTTCTTACACGCGATACAGACAAAGCATACCATTCATAGAGAAGGAAAGGAGAGAGTTCCGAATGTAGTGTTACAATCATAGCTAGGGTGTAGAGAAAGATCAACTTAATGCGAGGTAGGTCCATTCAAAAGTCTGACGGCAGCAGGGAAGAAGCTGTTCTTGAGTCGGTTGGTACGTGACCTCAGACTTTTGTATCTTTTTCCTGACGGAAGAAGGTGGAAGAGAGAATGTCCGGGTGCGTGGGGTCCTTGATTATGCTGGCTGCTTTTCCGAGGCAGCGGGAAGTGTAGACAGAGTCAATGGATGGGAGGCTGGTTTGTGTGATGGATTGGGCTACATTCACGACGAGAGTTGGTGCAGACTTGATGGGCTGAATGGCCTCCTTCTACACATTCTATGATCATACCCGTGACGAGGTTTCAGAAGTGCTTAATTTAAAATAGAAATGGTGGGAACACAGCATCTGTGGAAAGAGAAACAGAATTATCTACTCAGAGTTAATGAGAGTAGCCTGACTGTAAAACACTTTGGGAAGTTCTGAAGCTCTATGAATACAAGTCCTTTGCTTCAATGTGTTGATAAGTTTGTTTGTGGTTTAAATCAGTGGGACACATTCCAGTGAAGTTGTTAATGTTTTGCATTCTGTAATTGGGAGATTACAGGTACAGCAGGCAGTAAAGAAGGCAAATGGTATGTTGGCCTCCATAGCGAGAGGATTTGAGGACAGGAATAGGGATGTTTTGCTGCAATTGTACAGGGCATTGGTGAGGCCACAGCTGGGGTATTGTGTGCAGTTTTGGTGTCCTTATCTGAGGAAGGATGTCCTTGCTCGAGAGGGAGTACAGCGAAGGAGTACAGCCCTGGGATGGCAGGACTGTCATATGAGGAGAGAATAAATCGGTTAGGATTATATTCACAGAGTTTAGAAGAGTGAGAGGGGATCTCATAGAAACTAATAAAATTCTAACAGGGTTAGACAGGGTAGACTCAGAAAGAATCTTCCCGCTGGTGGGGGGAGTCCAGAACTAGGGGTCATAGTTTGAGGATAAGGGGTAAACCTTTTAGAACTGAGGTGAGGAGAAATTTCTTCACCCAGAGGGTGGTGAATGTGTGGAATTCACTCCCACAGAAAGTAGTTGAGGCCAAAACATTGTGTGATTTCAAGAAGAAATTAGATATAGCTCTTGGGGCTAAAGGGATCAAAGGGATATGGGGGGAAGGGGGGATCAGGATATTGAATTTGATGATCAGCTGTAATGATTTTAATCAGGCAATTGAGGTTGGTCTGTCTGAATATGAACTCCCTCCAAATTAATGGTCCAATCAGGGAGCCCCATGCTCTCCACTGAAACAGGAGTTATGATGTGGAGATGCCGGCGTTGGACTGGGGTAAACACAGTAAGAAGTTTAACAACACCAGGTTAAAGTCCAACAGGTTTATTTGGTAGCAAAAGCCACACAAGCTTTCGGAGCCTTAAGGCTGTTGGACTTTAACCTGGTGTTGTTAAACTTCTTGCTGAAACAGGAGTGTCAGTTCCTCTGGCACTCCGGGTGTAGACTGCATTCTGAGAGCATTCTGTACAGTGCTGGATCCTGTAAATAAAGGAATTTCGGTGAAGAGACTTCCGCCCCCGAGGACTTATTACATCAGCCATGATCAAAATGAATGGCGGAGTAGGCTCGAAGGGCAGAATGGCCTCCTCCTGCTTCTAGTTGTTTCTATGTTTCTACAAAGAGGTTCTACTACAGGACAGCAACACTAACAAAGGTCATTTACCAGAAGGTGACACCTCCTGACGTGGAGGTTCCATTGCTGTGATGGATGGGCGAGTGAGAAGGCAGCTGCACCCTCACAGCTGTGGCCGCGGGGCTTTTGGGTGCCCTGTAATTTCACAGTCCTGGCCAAGGTGTTCAGGTTGTGTGTGAGGCTGGACGGAATATCAATGTGCCTGCCTGCTTGTTGCTCCGTGGACCAGGCTGTTTGTTGCTGTGGGCAGTGCAGTGAATACATTTCCAGCACGACATCACCCCAGAGACTGACAGACCTCCAGCACTGTAACTGATGCCAATTGGCCACAGTGGCTGAATAAGAATTGAAGTGAATTCTCTGCCTCTCTCTCTCTCTGCTCCTGTCTCTCTCGATCACTTCTCTCCAGCTATCTCTAGTTCTCCCTCTCTCTCTCTCTCTGTCTCCTCTCGATTTGTCCCCCTCTCTCTCTGGCCGAAAACCCTCCGCCCTCGCTCGCGGCTGGGATTCCCTCCGGTGCCGCTGACAGTGAAGGAGGGGTTTTGGCTAGAACGCCAAAGTCTTTGTTCTCACTCACAGCGGGGTGGGTCCGGACAGTGCGGTTTAGCACCGTGGCCTCACAGCACCAGGGACCTGCGCTCGATTCCCAGCTCGGGTTATACAATAAATGGCAGAGTCATCAGGCAGAGTCATCAGGAGTATAGAAACACAGAGGGACCAAGGTGTGCAAGTCCACAAATCCTTGAAGGTGGCAACACAGGTGGAGAAGGTGGTGAAGAAGGCATATGGTATGCTTGCCTTTATAGGACGGGGCATAGAGTATAAAAGCTGGAGTCTGATGATGCAGCTGTATAGAACGCTGGTTAGGCCACATTTGGAGTACTGCGTCCAGTTCTGGTCGCCGCACTACCAGAAGGACGTGGAGGCGTTAGAGAGAGTGCAGAGAAGGTTTACCAGGATGTTGCCTGGTATGGAGGGTCTTAGCTATTGGGTAGACTGGGGTTGTTCTCCTTGGAAAGACGGAGAATGAGGGGAGATCTAATAGAGGTGTACAAGATTATGAAGGGTATAGATAGGGTGAACAGTGGGAAGCTTTTTCCCAGGTCGGAGGTGACGATCACGAGGGGTCACGGGCTCAAGCTGAGAGGGGCGAAGTATAACTCAGACATCAGAGGGATGTTTTTTACACAGAGGGTGGTGGGGGCCTGGAATGCGCTGCCAAGTAGGGTGGTGGAGGCAGGCACGCTGACATCGTTTAAGACTTACCTGGATAGTCACATGAGCAGCCTGGGAATGGAGGGATACAAACGATTGGTCGAGTTGGACCAAGGAGCGGCACAGGCTTGGAGGGCCGAAGGGCCTGTTTCCTGTGCTGTACTGTTCTTTGTTCTTTCTTCTTTGTTCGGGTCACTGTCTATGTGGAGGCTGCACGTTCTCCCTGTGTCTGCGTGGGTTTCCTCCGGGTGCTCCGGTTTCCTCCCACAGTCCGAAAGACGTGCTGGTTAGGGTGCATTGGCCATGCTAAATTCTCCCTCAGTGTACCCAAACAGGCGTCGGAGTGCGGCGACTAGGGGATTTTCACAGTAACTTCATTGCAGTGTTGATGTAAGCCTACTTGTGACACTAATAAATAAATTTATTACCCCTGCTCTAACGCTGCCACTCCACCTCAGACATTTCCCATGGCTAATCCATCGAACCTACACATCTTGAAATAGGAAGTGGCAATTGAGCCGAATTCTCCACATCCTGGAACATTTGGGTAACAAAGACACATACATCAGACTCCTATTTATCGACTATAGCTCAGCCTTCAACACCATTATTCCCATGAAACTCATCTCCAAACTCCGTGGCCTGGGCCTCGACACCTCCCTCTGTGACTGGATCCTGAACTTACAAACTCACAGGCCACAGTCAGTAAGAATAGTCAACAACACCTCCTCTATGATCATCCACAACACCGGTGCCCCACAAGGCTGTGTCCTCAGCCCCTGACTATACTCCGTGTACACCTGTAACTGTGCGGCCAAATTCCTCGCCAATTCAATTTTCGAGTTTGCTGACGATACCACCGTAGTGGGTCGGATCTCAAACAATGACGAGACAGAGTACAGGAATGAGATAGGGAATCTGGTGAACTGGTGGGGCAACAATAATCTCTCCCTCAATGTCAACAAAACAAAGGAGATAGTCATCGACTTGAGGAAGTGTAGTGGAGGACATGACTCTGTCTACATCAACCAGGATGAAGTAGAAATGGTCGAGAGCTGTCCAGATCACCAACAACCTGTCCTGGTCCCCCCATGCCCATAATATAGTTAAGAAAGCACACGATGCCTCTACATTTTCAGAAGGCGAAGGAAGCTTGCCATCTCCACTACGACGCTCATCAACATTCACAGATGGACCAGAGAAAGCATTCTTCCTGAAAGTCAGAACACACTCATGACAGAACCTGTGACAAAGTAGCACTCCCTCAGTACTGACCCTCTGACAGTGCGGCACTCCCTCAGTCCTGACCCTCTGACAGTGCAGCACTCCCTCAGTACTGACCCCCTGACAGTGTGGCACTCCCTCAGTACTGACCTTCTGACAGTGCGGAGCTCCCTCAGTACTGACCCTCTGACAGTGCAGCACTCCCTCAGTACTGACCCTCTGACAGTGCAGCACTCCCTCAGCACTGACCCTCTGACAGTGCAGCACTCCCTCAGCACTGACCCTCTGACAGTGCAGTACTCCCTCAGCACTGACCCTCTGACAGTGCAGCACTCCCTCAGTACTGACCCTCTTACAGTGCAGCACTCCCTCAGTACTGACCTTCTGACAGTGCGGAGCTCCCTCAGTACTGACCCTCTGACAGTGCGGCACTCCCTCAGTAATGAATCTCTGACAGTGCAGCACTCCCTCAGTACTGACCCTCTGACAGTGCAGCACTCCCTCAGTACTGAACCTCTGACAGTGCGGCACTCCCTCAGCACTGACCCTCTGACAGTGCGGCACTCCCTCAGTAATGAATCTCTGACAGTGCAGCACTCCCTCAGTACTGACCCTCTGACAGTGCAGCACTCCCTCAGTACTGACCCTCTGACAGTGCAGCACTCCCTCAGCACTGACCCTCTGACAGTGCGGCACTCCCTCAGTACTGACTCTCTGGCAGTGCAGCACTCCCTCAGTACTGACTCTAACAGTGCAGCACTCCCTCAGTACTGACCCTCTGACAGTGCGGCACTCCCTCAGTACTGACCCTCTGACAGTGCGGCACTCCCTCAGTACTGACTCTCTGGCAGTGCAGCACTCCCTCAGTACTGACCCTCTGACAGTGCGGCACTCCCTCAGTACTGACCCTCTGACAGTGCGGCACTCCCTCAGTACTGACCCTCTGACAGTGCGGCACTCCCTCAGCACTGACCCTCTGACAGTGCAGCACTCCCTCAGTACTGACCCTCTGACAGTGCGACACTCCCTCAGTAATGATCCTCTGACAGTGCGGCACTCCCTCAGTACTGACCCTCTGACAGTGCAGCACTCCCTCAGTACTGATCCTCTGACAGTGCGGCACTCCCTCATTACTGACCCTCTGACTGTGCAGCACTCCCTCAGTACTGACCCTTTGACAGTGCAGCACTCCCTCATTACTGACCCTCTGACTGTGCAGCACTCCCTCAGTACTGACCCTCTGACAGTGCAGCACTCCCTCAGCACTGACCCTCTGACAATGCGGCACTGCCTCAGTACTGACCCTCTGACAGTGCGGCACTCCCTCAGCACTGACCCTCTGACAGTGCAGCGCTCCCTCAGCACTGACCCTCTGACAGTGCGGCACTCCCTCAGCACTGACCCTCTGACAGTGCAGCACTCCCTCAGTACTGACCCTCTGACAGTGCGGCACTCACTCAGCACTGACCCTCTGACAATGCAGCACTCCCTCAGCACTGACCCTCTGACAATGCGGCCCTGCCTCAGTACTGACCCTCTGACAGTGCAGCACTCCCTCATTACTGACCCTCTGACAGTGCAGCACTCCCTCAGTACTGACCCACTGACTGTGCAGCACTCCCTCAGCACTGACCCTCTGACAGTGCGGCACTCCCTCAGTACTGACCCTCTGACAGTGCGGCACTCCCTCAGTACTGACCGTCTGACATTGTGGCACTCCCTCAGCACTGACCCTCTGACAGTGCGGCACTCCCTCAGTACTGACCCTCTGACAGTGCGACACTCCCTCAGTACTGACCCTCTGACAGTGCAGCGCTCCGTCAGTACTGACCCTCTGACAGTGCGGCACTCCCTCAGTACTGACCCTCTGACAGTGCGGCACTCCCTCAGTTCTGACCCTCTGACAGTGCAGCACTCCCTCAGTACTGACCCTCTGACAGTGCGGCACTCCCTCAGTACTGAGCCTCTGACAGTGCGGCACTCCCTCAGTACTGACTCTCTGACAGTGCAGCACTCCCTCAGTACTGATCCTCTGACAGTGCGGCACTCCCTCAGTACTGACCCTCTGACAGTGCGGCACTCCCTCAGTACTGACCCTCTGACAGTGCAGCACTCCCTCAGTACTGACCATCTGACACTGCGGCGCTCCCTCAGTACTGACCCTCTGACAGTGCAGCACTCCGTCAGTACTGACCCTCTGACAGTGCGGCACTCACTCAGTACTGACCCTCTGACAGTGCGGCACTCCCTCAGTACTGACCCTCTGACAGTGCAGCACTCCCTCAGTACTGACCCTCTGACAGTGCAGCACTCCCTCAGTACTGACCCTCTGACTGTGCAGCACTCCCTCCGTACTGACTCTCTGACAGTGCAGCACTCCCTCAGCACTGACCCTCTGACAGTGCGGCATTCCCTCAGTACTGACCCTCTGACAGTGCAGCACTCCCTCAGTACTGACCCTCTGACAGTGCGGTACTCCCTCAGTACTGACCCTCTGACAGTGCAGCACTCCCTCAGTACTGACCCTCTGACAGTGCGGCACTCCCTCAGTACTGACCCTCTGACAGTGCGGCACTCCCTCAGCACTGACCCTCTGACAGTGCGGCACTCCCTCAGTACTGAACCTCTGGCAGTGCAGCACTCCCTCAGTACTGACCCTCTGGCAGTGCGGTACTCCCTCAGTACTAACCCTCTGACAGTGCAGCACTCCCTCAGTACTGACCCTCTGACAGTGCGGTACTCCCTCAGTACTGACCCTCTGACAGTGCGGCACTCCCTCAGTACTGACCCTCTGACAGTGTGGCACTCCCTCAGTACTGACCCTCTGACAGTGCAGCAGTCCCTCAGTACTGACCCTCTGACAGTGCAGCACTCCCTCAGTACTGACCCTCTGACAGTGCAGCAGTCCCTCAGTACTGACCCTCTGACAGTGCGGCACTCCCTCAGTACTGACCGTCTGACATTGTGGCACTCCCTCAGTACTGACCCTCTGACAGTGTGGCACTCCCTCAGTACCGACCCTCTGACAGTGCGGCGCTCCCTTAAATACTGACTCTCTGCCAGTGCAGCACTCCCTCAGTACTGACCCTCTGACAGTGCGGCACTCCCTCAGTACTGACCCTCTGACAGTGCGGCACTTCCTCAGTACTGACCCTCTGACAGTGCGGCACTCCCTCAGTACTGACCCTCTGACAGTGCGGCAGTCCCTCAGTACTGACCCTCTGACACTGCGGCACTCCCTCAGTACTGACCCTCTGACAGTGCAGCACTCCCTCAGTACTGACCCTCTGACAGTGCAGCACTCCCTCAGTACTGACCCTCTGACTGTGCAGCACTCCCTCCGTACTGACTCTCTGACAGTGCAGCACTCCCTCAGCACTGACCCTCTGACAGTGCGGCATTCCCTCAGTACTGACCCTCTGACAGTGCAGCACTCCCTCAGTACTGACCCTCTGACAGTGCGGTACTCCCTCAGTACTGACCCTCTGACAGTGCAGCACTCCCTCAGTACTGACCCTCTGACAGTGCGGCACTCCCTCAGTACTGACCCTCTGACAGTGCGGCACTCCCTCAGCACTGACCCTCTGACAGTGCGGCACTCCCTCAGTACTGAACCTCTGGCAGTGCAGCACTCCCTCAGTACTGACCCTCTGACAGTGCGGCACTCCCTCAGTACTGAACCTCTGACAGTGCAGCACTCCCTCAGTACTGAACCTCTGGCAGTGCGGCACTCCCTCAGCACTGACCCTCTGACAGTGCGGTACTCCCTCAGTACTAACCCTCTGACAGTGCAGCACTCCCTCAGTACTGACCCTCTGACAGTGCGGTACTCCCTCAGTACTGACCCTCTGACAGTGCGGCACTCCCTCAGTACTGACCCTCTGACAGTGTGGCACTCCCTCAGTACTGACCCTCTGACAGTGCAGCAGTCCCTCAGTACTGACCCTCTGACAGTGTGGCACTCCCTCAGTACTGACCGTCTGACATTGTGGCACTCCCTCAGTACTGACCCTCTGACAGTGCAGCAGTCCCTCAGTACTGACCCTCTGACAGTGCGGCACTCCCTCAGTACTGACCCTCTGACAGTGCGGCACTCCCTCAGCACTGACCCTCTGACAGTGCAGCACTCCCTCAGTACTGACCCTCTGACAGTGCGACACTCCCTCAGTAATGATCCTCTGACAGTGCGGCACTCCCTCAGTACTGACCCTCTGACAGTGCAGCACTCCCTCAGTACTGATCCTCTGACAGTGCGGCACTCCCTCATTACTGACCCTCTGACTGTGCAGCACTCCCTCAGTACTGACCCTTTGACAGTGCAGCACTCCCTCATTACTGACCCTCTGACTGTGCAGCACTCCCTCAGTACTGACCCTCTGACAGTGCAGCACTCCCTCAGCACTGACCCTCTGACAATGCGGCACTCCCTCAGTACTGACCCTCTGACAGTGCGGCACTCCCTCAGCACTGACCCTCTGACAGTGCAGCGCTCCCTCAGCACTGACCCTCTGACAGTGCGGCACTCCCTCAGCACTGACCCTCTGACAGTGCAGCACTCCCTCAGTACTGACCCTCTGACAGTGCGGCACTCACTCAGCACTGACCCTCTGACAATGCAGCACTCCCTCAGCACTGACCCTCTGACAATGCGGCCCTGCCTCAGTACTGACCCTCTGACAGTGCAGCACTCCCTCATTACTGACCCTCTGACAGTGCAGCACTCCCTCAGTACTGACCCACTGACTGTGCAGCACTCCCTCAGCACTGACCCTCTGACAGTGCGGCACTCCCTCAGTACTGACCCTCTGACAGTGCGGCACTCCCTCAGTACTGACCGTCTGACATTGTGGCACTCCCTCAGCACTGACCCTCTGACAGTGCGGCACTCCCTCAGTACTGACCCTCTGACAGTGCGACACTCCCTCAGTACTGACCCTCTGACAGTGCAGCGCTCCGTCAGTACTGACCCTCTGACAGTGCGGCACTCCCTCAGTACTGACCCTCTGACAGTGCGGCACTCCCTCAGTTCTGACCCTCTGACAGTGCAGCACTCCCTCAGTACTGACCCTCTGACAGTGCGGCACTCCCTCAGTACTGAGCCTCTGACAGTGCGGCACTCCCTCAGTACTGACTCTCTGACAGTGCAGCACTCCCTCAGTACTGATCCTCTGACAGTGCGGCACTCCCTCAGTACTGACCCTCTGACAGTGCGGCACTCCCTCAGTACTGACCCTCTGACAGTGCAGCACTCCCTCAGTACTGACCATCTGACACTGCGGCGCTCCCTCAGTACTGACCCTCTGACAGTGCAGCACTCCGTCAGTACTGACCCTCTGACAGTGCGGCACTCACTCAGTACTGACCCTCTGACAGTGCGGCACTCCCTCAGTACTGACCCTCTGACAGTGCAGCACTCCCTCAGTACTGACCCTCTGACAGTGCAGCACTCCCTCAGTACTGACCCTCTGACTGTGCAGCACTCCCTCCGTACTGACTCTCTGACAGTGCAGCACTCCCTCAGCACTGACCCTCTGACAGTGCGGCATTCCCTCAGTACTGACCCTCTGACAGTGCAGCACTCCCTCAGTACTGACCCTCTGACAGTGCGGTACTCCCTCAGTACTGACCCTCTGACAGTGCAGCACTCCCTCAGTACTGACCCTCTGACAGTGCGGCACTCCCTCAGTACTGACCCTCTGACAGTGCGGCACTCCCTCAGCACTGACCCTCTGACAGTGCGGCACTCCCTCAGTACTGAACCTCTGGCAGTGCAGCACTCCCTCAGTACTGACCCTCTGGCAGTGCGGTACTCCCTCAGTACTAACCCTCTGACAGTGCAGCACTCCCTCAGTACTGACCCTCTGACAGTGCGGTACTCCCTCAGTACTGACCCTCTGACAGTGCGGCACTCCCTCAGTACTGACCCTCTGACAGTGTGGCACTCCCTCAGTACTGACCCTCTGACAGTGCAGCAGTCCCTCAGTACTGACCCTCTGACAGTGCAGCACTCCCTCAGTACTGACCCTCTGACAGTGCAGCAGTCCCTCAGTACTGACCCTCTGACAGTGCGGCACTCCCTCAGTACTGACCGTCTGACATTGTGGCACTCCCTCAGTACTGACCCTCTGACAGTGTGGCACTCCCTCAGTACCGACCCTCTGACAGTGCGGCGCTCCCTTAAATACTGACTCTCTGCCAGTGCAGCACTCCCTCAGTACTGACCCTCTGACAGTGCGGCACTCCCTCAGTACTGACCCTCTGACAGTGCGGCACTTCCTCAGTACTGACCCTCTGACAGTGCGGCACTCCCTCAGTACTGACCCTCTGACAGTGCGGCAGTCCCTCAGTACTGACCCTCTGACACTGCGGCACTCCCTCAGTACTGACCCTCTGACAGTGCAGCACTCCCTCAGTACTGACCCTCTGACAGTGCAGCACTCCCTCAGTACTGACCCTCTGACTGTGCAGCACTCCCTCCGTACTGACTCTCTGACAGTGCAGCACTCCCTCAGCACTGACCCTCTGACAGTGCGGCATTCCCTCAGTACTGACCCTCTGACAGTGCAGCACTCCCTCAGTACTGACCCTCTGACAGTGCGGTACTCCCTCAGTACTGACCCTCTGACAGTGCAGCACTCCCTCAGTACTGACCCTCTGACAGTGCGGCACTCCCTCAGTACTGACCCTCTGACAGTGCGGCACTCCCTCAGCACTGACCCTCTGACAGTGCGGCACTCCCTCAGTACTGAACCTCTGGCAGTGCAGCACTCCCTCAGTACTGACCCTCTGACAGTGCGGCACTCCCTCAGTACTGAACCTCTGACAGTGCAGCACTCCCTCAGTACTGAACCTCTGGCAGTGCGGCACTCCCTCAGCACTGACCCTCTGACAGTGCGGTACTCCCTCAGTACTAACCCTCTGACAGTGCAGCACTCCCTCAGTACTGACCCTCTGACAGTGCGGTACTCCCTCAGTACTGACCCTCTGACAGTGCGGCACTCCCTCAGTACTGACCCTCTGACAGTGTGGCACTCCCTCAGTACTGACCCTCTGACAGTGCAGCAGTCCCTCAGTACTGACCCTCTGACAGTGTGGCACTCCCTCAGTACTGACCGTCTGACATTGTGGCACTCCCTCAGTACTGACCCTCTGACAGTGTGGCACTCCCTCAGTACCGACCCTCTGACAGTGCGGCGCTCCCTTAAATACTGACTCTCTGCCAGTGCAGCACTCCCTCAGTACTGACCCTCTGACAGTGCGACACTCCCTCAGTACTGACCCTCTGACAGTGCGGCACTCCCTCAGTACTGACCCTCTGACAGTGCGGCACTCCCTCAGTACTGACCCTCTGACAGTGCGGCAGTCCCTCAGTACTGACCCTCTGACAGTGCGGCACTCCCTCAGTACTGACCCTCTGACAGTGCAGCACTCCCTCAGTACTGACCCTCTGACAGTGCGGCACTCCCTCAGTACTGACCCTCTGACAGTGCGGCAGTCCCTCAGTACTGACCCTCTGACAGTGCGGCACTCCCTCAGTACTGACCCTCTGACAGTGCGGCACTCCCTCAGTACTGACCCTCTGACAGTGCGGCACTCCCTCAGTATTGACCCTCTGACAGTGCGGCAGTCCCTCAGTACTGACCCTCTGACAGTGCGGCACTCCCTCAGTACTGACCCTCAGACAGTGCAGCACTCCCTCAGTACTGACCCTTTGACAGTGCGACACTCCCTCAGTACTGACCCTCTGACAGTGCGGCACTCCCTCAGTACTGACCCTCTGACAGTGCGGCTCTCCCTCAGTACTGACCCTCTGACAGTGCGGCACTCCCTCAGTACTGACCCTCTGACAGTGCGGCACTCCCTCAGTACTGACCCTCTGACAGTGCGGCACTCCCTCAGTACTGACCCTCTAGCGGTGCGGCACTCCCTCAGTACTGACCCTCTGACAGTGCAGCACTTCCTCAGCACTGACCCTCTGACAGTGCGGCACTCCCTCAGCACTGACCCTCTGACAGTGCGGCGCTCCCTCAGTACTGTCCCTCTGACAGTGCAGCACTCCCTCAGTACTGACCCTCTGACAGTGCGGCACTCCCTCAGTACTGACCCTCTGACAGTGCAGCACTCCCTCATTACTGACCCTCTGACAGTGCGGCACTCCCTCAGTACTGACCCTCTGACAGTGCGGCACTCCCTCAGCACTGACCCTCTGACAGTGCGGCACTCCCTCAGCACTGACCCTCTGACAGTGCGGCACTCCCTCAGTACTGACCCTCTGACAGTGCGGCACTCCCTCAGTACTGACCCTCTGACAGTGCGGCACTCCCTCAGCACTGACCCTCTGACAGTGCAGCACTCCCTCAGTACTGACCCTCTGACAGTGCGACACTCCCTCAGTAATGATCCTCTGACAGTGCGGCACTCCCTCAGTACTGACCCTCTGACAGTGCAGCACTCCCTCAGTACTGATCCTCTAACAGTGCGGCACTCCCTCATTACTGACCCTCTGACTGTGCAGCACTCCCTCAGTACTGACCCTTTGACAGTGAAGCACTCCCTCATTACTGACCCTCTGACTGTGCAGCACTCCCTCAGTACTGACCCTCTGACAGTGCAGCACTCCCTCAGCACTGACCCTCTGACAATGCGGCACTGCCTCAGTACTGACCCTCTGACAGTGCGGCACTCCCTCAGCACTGACCCTCTGACAGTGCAGCGCTCCCTCAGCACTGACCCTCTGACAGTGCGGCACTCCCTCAGCACTGACCCTCTGACAGTGCAGCACTCCCTCAGTACTGACCCTCTGACAGTGCGGCACTCACTCAGCACTGACCCTCTGACAATGCAGCACTCCCTCAGCACTGACCCTCTGACAATGCGGCCCTGCCTCAGTACTGACCCTCTGACAGTGCAGCACTCCCTCATTACTGACCCTCTGACAGTGCAGCACTCCCTCAGTACTGACCCACTGACTGTGCAGCACTCCCTCAGCACTGACCCTCTGACAGTGCGGCACTGCCTCAGTACTGACCCTCTGACAGTGCGGCACTCCCTCAGTACTGACCGTCTGACATTGTGGCACTCCCTCAGCACTGACCCTCTGACAGTGCGGCACTCCCTCAGTACTGACCCTCTGACAGTGCGACACTCCCTCAGTACTGGCCCTCTGACAGTGCAGCGCTCCGTCAGTACTGACCCTCTGACAGTGCGGCACTCCCTCAGTACTGACCCTCTGACAGTGCGGCACTCCCTCAGTTCTGACCCTCTGACAGTGCGGCACTCCCTCAGTACTGACCCTCTGACAGTGCAGCACTCCCTCAGCACTGACCCTCTGACAGTGCAGCACTCCCTCAGCACTGACTCTCTGACAGTGCGGCAGTCCCTCAGTACTGACCCTCTGACAGTGCAGCACTCCCTCAGTACTGACCCTCTGACAGTGCGGCACTCCCTCAGTACTGACCCTCTGACAGTGCGGCTCTCCCTCAGTACTGACCCTCTGACAGTGCAGCACTCCCTCAGTACTGACCCTCTGACAGTGCGGCACTCCCTCAGTACTGAGCCTCTGACAGTGCGGCACTCCCTCAGTACTGACTCTCTGACAGTGCAGCACTCCCTCAGTACTGATCCTCTGACAGTGCGGCACTCCCTCAGTACTGACCCTCTGACAGTGCGGCACTCCCTCAGTACTGACCCTCTGACAGTGCAGCACTCCCTCAGTACTGACCATCTGACACTGCGGCGCTCCCTCAGTACTGACCCTCTGACAGTGCAGCACTCCGTCAGTACTGACCCTCTGACAGTGCGGCACTCACTCAGTACTGACCCTCTGACAGTGCGGCACTCCCTCAGTACTGACCCTCTGACAGTGCAGCACTCCCTCAGTACTGACCCTCTGACAGTGCAGCACTCCCTCAGTACTGACCCTCTGACTGTGCAGCACTCCCTCCGTACTGACTCTCTGACAGTGCAGCACTCCCTCAGCACTGACCCTCTGACAGTGCGGCATTCCCTCAGTACTGACCCTCTGACAGTGCAGCACTCCCTCAGTACTGACCCTCTGACAGTGCGGTACTCCCTCAGTACTGACCCTCTGACAGTGCAGCACTCCCTCAGTACTGACCCTCTGACAGTGCGGCACTCCCTCAGTACTGACCCTCTGACAGTGCGGCACTCCCTCAGCACTGACCCTCTGACAGTGCGGCACTCCCTCAGTACTGAACCTCTGGCAGTGCAGCACTCCCTCAGTACTGACCCTCTGGCAGTGCGGTACTCCCTCAGTACTAACCCTCTGACAGTGCAGCACTCCCTCAGTACTGACCCTCTGACAGTGCGGTACTCCCTCAGTACTGACCCTCTGACAGTGCGGCACTCCCTCAGTACTGACCCTCTGACAGTGTGGCACTCCCTCAGTACTGACCCTCTGACAGTGCAGCAGTCCCTCAGTACTGACCCTCTGACAGTGCAGCACTCCCTCAGTACTGACCCTCTGACAGTGCAGCAGTCCCTCAGTACTGACCCTCTGACAGTGCGGCACTCCCTCAGTACTGACCGTCTGACATTGTGGCACTCCCTCAGTACTGACCCTCTGACAGTGTGGCACTCCCTCAGTACTGACCCTCTGACAGTGTGGCACTCCCTCAGTACTGACCCTCTGACAGTGCGGCACTCCCTTAAATACTGACTCTCTGCCAGTGCAGCACTCCCTCAGTACTGACCCACTGACAGTGCGGCACTCCCTCAGTACTGACCCTCTGACAGTGCGGCACTTCCTCAGTACTGACCCTCTGACAGTGCGGCACTCCCTCAGTACTGACCCTCTGACAGTGCGGCAGTCCCTCAGTACTGACCCTCTGACACTGCGGCACTCCCTCAGTACTGACCCTCTGACAGTGCAGCACTCCCTCAGTACTGACCCTCTGACAGTGCAGCACTCCCTCAGTACTGACCCTCTGACTGTGCAGCACTCCCTCCGTACTGACTCTCTGACAGTGCAGCACTCCCTCAGCACTGACCCTCTGACAGTGCGGCATTCCCTCAGTACTGACCCTCTGACAGTGCAGCACTCCCTCAGTACTGACCCTCTGACAGTGCGGTACTCCCTCAGTACTGACCCTCTGACAGTGCAGCACTCCCTCAGTACTGACCCTCTGACAGTGCGGCACTCCCTCAGTACTGACCCTCTGACAGTGCGGCACTCCCTCAGCACTGACCCTCTGACAGTGCGGCACTCCCTCAGTACTGAACCTCTGGCAGTGCAGCACTCCCTCAGTACTGACCCTCTGACAGTGCGGTACTCCCTCAGTACTAACCCTCTGACAGTGCAGCACTCCCTCAGTACTGACCCTCTGACAGTGCGGTACTCCCTCAGTACTGACCCTCTGACAGTGCGGCACTCCCTCAGTACTGACCCTCTGACAGTGTGGCACTCCCTCAGTACTGACCCTCTGACAGTGCAGCAGTCCCTCAGTACTGACCCTCTGACAGTGTGGCACTCCCTCAGTACTGACCGTCTGACATTGTGGCACTCCCTCAGTACTGACCCTCTGACAGTGTGGCACTCCCTCAGTACCGACCCTCTGACAGTGCAGCACTCCCTCAGTACTGACCCTCTGACAGTGCGACACTCCCTCAGTACTGACCCTCTGACAGTGCGGCACTCCCTCAGTACTGACCCTCTGACAGTGCAGCACTCGCTCAGCACTGACCCTCTGACAGTGCGGCACTCCCTCAGTACTGACCCTCTGACAGTGCGGCACTCCCTCAGTACTGACCCTCTGACAGTGCGGCACTCCCTCAGTACTGACCCTCTGGCGGTGCGGCACTCCCTCAGTACTGACCCTCTGACAGTGCAGCACTCCCTCAGTACTGACTCTCTGACAGTGCGGCACTCCCTCAGTACTGACCCTCTGACAGTGTGGCACTCCCTCAGTACCGACCCTCTGACAGTGCGGCGCTCCCTTACATACTGACTCTCTGCCAGTGCAGCACTCCCTCAGTACTGACCCTCTGACAGTGCGACACTCCCTCAGTACTGACCCTCTGACAGTGCGGCACTCCCTCAGTACTGACCCTCTGACAGTGCGGCACTCCCTCAGTACTGACCCTCTGACAGTGCGGCACTCCCTCAGTACTGACCCTCTGACAGTGCGGCACTCCCTCAGTATTGACCCTCTGACAGTGCGGCAGTCCCTCAGTACTGACCCTCTGACAGTGCGGCACTCCCTCAGTACTGACCCTCAGACAGTGCAGCACTCCCTCAGTACTGACCCTTTGACAGTGCGACACTCCCTCAGTACTGACCCTCTGACAGTGCGGCACTCCCTCAGTACTGACCCTCTGACAGTGCGGCTCTCCCTCAGTACTGACCCTCTGACAGTGCGGCACTCCCTCAGTACTGACCCTCTGACAGTGCGGCACTCCCTCAGTACTGACCCTCTGACAGTGCGGCACTCCCTCAGTACTGACCCTCTAGCGGTGCGGCACTCCCTCAGTACTGACCCTCTGACAGTGCGGCACTCCCTCATTACTGTACCAGGTGCATCAACATGAATTTTGTGCCCTAGATTCTGACTCGAATCTGAAAACCACGTCATCTAATTGAAAGGCAGAGCAAGCTCTCTGCTGAGGGGCGGTTGACTATTGGATCCTGTCCTTGTCTCTCCCCCCACCCCCTCTCCCACCCCAACAATACATGTCGGAGCTGGAATCTGCCATTTCACACTCTCTGCCTGTCACAGATCAAAGGCAAATCCTTCAGCTGGTGCCTGCAATCCAGTGCCAAAAAAAAACCCCTTTCATTATCACAACTAGCTTCAGGGTTCTGTGAAAATATCCCAGGGAGATTTACATAATGAAAGGAATTGTATCGCACTTTGATTCATCAAGAATCCAGCCCCGAGCTTCCAACAAATCACCAACATTTGAAGGAAGAAGGTAGTTAAAGATTGCAAGTTGCAACAAGAAAGGAGGAGTTGCATTTCTCTAGCACCTGTCACCATCTCCCCCCACCGAGGGTTTTTCCGCCGCTGATGCAGCTTTCTGGAAGTGTCCTCACTTTCTTGATTTGGGGAATATGTCAGACAGTGGGCACACATTAAACTCCCACCAACAGTGCGGCACGGTGGCACAGTGGTTGGCACCACCGCCTCACAGCGCCAGGCACCCGGGTTCGATTCTCAGCTCGGGTGACTGTCTGGGCTGCGTCTGCACTTTCTCCCCGGGTGGGATTTTACGGCCTTGCTCGTCCTAAAACCGGAAAATCCCGCCTGTGATCGACAGACCTTTCCATGGTCCGCCCCCCCCTTGCCGGCTTCGACTCCCGTGGGGTGCGAGACGGTAAAATTGCAGCCACCATGACTTTCCTCCGGGTGCTTGGGTTGCCTCCCACAGTCTGAAAGATACAGACTTAGCGCTGCCGCCTCACAGCGCCAGGGACCCGGGTTCGATTCCCGGCTCGGGTCACTGTCTGTGTGGCGTTTGCACATTCTCCCCGTGTCTGCGTGGGTTTCCTCCGGGTGCTCCGGTTTCCTCCCACAGTCTGAAAGACGTGCTGGTTAGGGTGCATTGGCCGTGCTAAATTCTCCCTCAGTGTACCCGAACAGGCGCCAGAGTGCGGCGACTAGGGGATTTTCACAGTAACTTCATTGCAGTGTTAATGTAAGCCTCATAAATCAACTTTGAACTGCTCGATGATAATGGCCGATCATTTGTGTCCAGTGATGCTGAGGGTTAAATATTAGCCAGCGCACTGTGGACATCTCCCCAACCCTTCCAAACAGTGACTGGGGTGAAGTACGATTCCTTCTTTTCCAATGCTTTCCACTCCAGAGGCCTGAGGCCTGAGGCCTTCTCACTGGGCTTGGACTCCAGCTGATGTAGGAACCCTCAGGGAGGGGAGGAGGCGGGTTGTGGAACATGTTTCACGATGAACCATGGCCATGTACACTATAAACCCCCACTCCCCCACCCAACATTTGTCAGGGCAGACCGAAGGCAGAGGTCACTCAGCGACCTGCTCTGGCCTTCATTGCTATGAGGATGGCGGCACGTGACATCACGCCACCATCACCGTGCTGTTTGGAGATTTTGGTGTGGAGATGCCGGCGTTGGACTGGGGTAAACACAGTCAGAAGTCTCACAACACCAGGTTAAAGTCCAACAGGTTTATTTGGTAGCAAAAGCCACAAGCTTTTGGAACACTGCTCCTTCATCAGGTGAGTGGGAATTGTGTTCACAAACAGGGCATATAAAGACACAAAATCAATTTACAGAATAATGATTGGAATGTGAGTCTTTACAGGTAATCAAGTCTTAAAGGTACAGACAATGTGAGTGGAGAGAGGGTTAAGCACAGGTTAAAGAGATGTGTATTGTCTCCAGACAGGACAGTTAGTGAGATTTTGCAAGTCCAGGCAAGTCGTGGGGGTTACAGATAGTGTGACATGAACCCAAGATCCCGGTTGAGGCCGTCCTCATGTGTGCGGAACTTGGCTATCAGTCTCTGCTCAGCGACTCTGTGCTGTCGTGTGTCGTGAAGGCCGCCTTGGAGAATGCTTACCCGAAGATCAGAGACCGAATGTCCGTGACCGCTGAAGTGCTCCCCCACAGGAAGGGAACAGTCTTTCCTGGTGATTGTCGAGCGGTGTTCATTCATCCGTTGTCGTAGCGTCTGCATGGTTTCCCCAATGTACCATGCCTCGGGACATCCCTTCCTGCAGCGTATCAGGTAGACAACGTTGGCCGAGTTGCAAGAGTATGTACCGTGTACCTGGTGGATGGTGTTCTCACGTGAGATGATGGCATCCATGTCGATGATCCGGCACGTCTTGCAGAGGTTGCTGTGGTAGGGTTGTGTGGTGTCGTGGTCACTGTTCTCCTGAAGGCTGGGTAGTTTGCTGCGGACAATGGTCTGTTTGATGTGCGGTTGTTTGAAGGCAAGAAGTGGGGATGTGGGGACGGCCTTGGCGAGATGTTCGTCTTCATCGATGATATGTTGAAGGCTCTGGAGAAGATGTGGACATGGGACACGGCAGACAGAGTACCCTTCGTCGTCCAGTACTTCCCCGGAGCGGAGAAGCTACGACATCTTCTTCTGTTGTTGTGAGACTTCTTACTGGGAATTTTGGGCCAGGCACATTCAGCAGTTTGAATGGCCATTCTCTGGCTGCCGCCCGTCTCACCTCCGCCCGGAATCGAACAGATCCCCAACGGAAGCTTCTGGCAATCCAGCCGCATATGGGACTAGCTCCTTGGCCCTGAGGGGCCAAATGGCCTCCTGCTGTGCATTCTCTGCAATGTCAAATCTTCAACCTCACGGGAGAGTTCAGAATGTAGCGGGCAATTGCGCTCCTGGCACAGATTCTGCTCACTGGCAAGATATCTCTGGCAATGAGCGTAAAGAGACCACAGCGACTTAACCCACATCCAGCACTCCCTCCACCACCGACACTCAGTAGCAGCAGTGTGTACTAACTACAAGATGCACTGCATCATGTGGCCAAACGGGCCACCAAAAAATGGTGATTGCAAAGCATGATGGGATAAGATGGCCAAGTGTGTGTAAAGACTAAGAGAAGCAGGCCGCAGCCTTAGACATCAGGAGTACACAGGAAATAGGCCATCCCAAAGACAATGGACACTCTCTGGTCAAACATGCTTGTTTGCCAGACAAAGGGGAGCCTTAACCTCTTATTTGGGAGGGAGGTATTGTGGTGAACCATTGTTGGTTCCCACTAGGTAGTGCTGAGCCAAGGTCTGGCCAGTACTATGAGTCTGTATATATGTTACTGTTGGGGTTAGGGTTGGGCTGTTCTACCTGTTAATATAGTTGTTATGGTACACCCCAGTCGGCTCCGCCTCCTGGGAGAGGTATAAAGGTCACTGCTCTGCCTGGTGACCCTTTAGTCTGGGATCGTGTACTGTATATGGTAGCTCTGTTATTGTTGGCAATAAAAGCCTTTATTTCCCGAGTACATCACGCCTCTCGTGTGTTATGTCGCGCATCAATTTTATTGCCAACAAGTAAATTCTTTTTTTTTGAAAAAAAAACAACAAAGAAAACATGGAGCAAATGCTTAAACTCGAACGGCTTACGTTGGACCCACGTGCGGCGGGAGCATCGAACACTTTCGACCACTGGTTGAAGTGTTTCCAGGATTACCTCGACGCCTCCACAGCGGTCACCGACGACGCCGACAGACTCCGGGTCCTCCACGCGAGGGTAAGCGACGCTGTATACCTACGCGATCCGTGAGGCCCCCGACTACAAAGGGGCCCTCGAGCTTCTCAAGAAGCGATACAACAAACCTCCGAATGAGATCCATGCTCGACACCTTCTAGCCACTCGACGGCGGCAGCCCGGCGAAACGACGGAACAGTACGCGTGCGAGCTTCAACAGCTAGCCAGAGCCTGCAACTGCAAGGCAGTGTCGGCAGCCCAGTACATGAACGACCTAGCTCGAGATGCGTTCGTGGCGGGAATCGGCTCGTCGTACATCCGCCTTCGGCTGTTGGAGCAAGGTAACCTCGATCTCACTAAATCCATAGAGTTAGCTGACGCTCTAGAAACGGCCTCCAAAAGTCTGGCGATGTACCCTGACAACCACGTGGAGACAGCGTGGCAGGGGCAGTCGCAGACTCCACTTCATTCAGCGGGACCAAAAAAATGCGCGATTGCATTTCCAGCCTCGGACCTGACGACGGCAGCAGCTCCAGGTGGCCCGCGGTGTTACATCTGTGAGGGGTGAAACACCCTCGGCAGCAATGTCCAGCTAAAGCGGTGTTGTGCTCCGCCTGCGGCAAGAAGGGGCACTATTCCAAGGTATGCCGGTCCAAACTTCCATCCAAGAACAGTAGTGCGGCGTGTGACTCCCCAGAGCCGGCCTCCTTGTCTTCTGCATCTTCGAGGTCTTCTGCCACGTGCGATTCCAGGACGTCGCCATTCCGAACGACGGAGTCGCAAGACACGTGCGACCTGCAGGGGCCGCAGGTTTTGGCGCCATCGTCCACGTGCGACCTATGGGGGCAGCCATTTTGGTCGGCACCGACCGCGAATGACCAGCAGGGGTCGTCATCAACCATCTCAGCTGCCTGCAGTTGCGCCCACGAACCAACGGTGGCGTCGATCATCCTGGACCAGGCCAAGCCTCACAGACTCGACAAGTCCATGATGGACATACAGGTAAACAAACGCCCGATTTATTGTTTGTTTGACAGCGGGAGCACGGAGAGCTTCATTCACCCAGACACTGTGAAGCGGTGTGGTCTCCAGATTCGAACTGTCAAGCAGACAATTTCGATGGCGTCAAGGTCCCGGTCTGTCACCGTGCGAGGGAGTTGCGTGGTCAATCTGACGGTGCAGGGCACGGTTTACGAGAACTTCAGGCTCCTTGTGTTACCGCACCTTTGCGCGCCAATACTCCTAGGACTAGATTTTATGGTCCACCTGAAGAGTGTAACCCTGCAGTACGATGGGCCACTCCCTCCGCTTTCAGTGGGAGACCCGCAGCCTCTAAATTGCCCAACGCGCTCCACATGTAGTCTCTCAACGCTTAGGATTACCACACCCTCCCTATTCCAGAATCTCGTTCCAGGCTGCAAGCCCATCACTACAAAGAGCAGGCGTTACAGCGCTGAGGATCGGATCTTCATTCGATCTGAAGTTCAGCGGCTCCTCAAGGAAGGGATCATCCAACCTAGCGCTAGTCCTTGGAGAGCGCAAGTCGTGGTGGTTAAGAATGGGAACAAACCCCGGATGGTCATAGACTATAGTCGGACCATTAACAGATACACGCAGCTGGATGCGTATCCCCTCCCGCGCATATCTGACATGGTCAACCAGATTGCGCAGTACCGGGTGTTCACCACCATCGACTTAAAATCTGCTTACCACCAGCTCCCCATTCGCCCAGAGGACCGACAATACACGGCCTTTGAGGCGGATGGTCGCCTGTACCATTTTTTAAGGGTTCCTTTTGGTGTCACGAATGGGGTCTCGCTCTTCCAGCGTGCTATGGACCGAATGGTGGACCAGAACGGGCTGCGGGCTACCTTCCCATACCTGGATAACGTCACCATCTGCGGCCATGACCAGCAGGACCACGATGCCAACCTTCTTAGATTCCTACGCACTGCATCTCGCCTGAATCTGACCTACAACAGGGAGAAGTGTGTATTTCGCACACGCCACCTAGCTATCCTCGGATACGTGGTGGAAAACGGGGTCATTGGCCCTGATCCAGACCGTATGCATCCTCTCCTCGAACCTCCCCTGCCCACTAGCGTCAAAGCACTGAGAAGATGCTTAGGCTTCTTCTCATACTATGCACAGTGGGTTCCCAATTACGCGGACAAAGCCCGTCCGCTCATCAAGTCTACCTCCTTTCCCCTAACAACAGAGGCTCGCTTAGCCTTTGCAAGAATAAAAGCCGACATCGCGAAAGCCACGATGCACGCTATCGATGAGTCCATCCCCTTCCAGGTGGAGAGTGATGCATCTGATTTCGCCCTGGCCGCCACACTTAACCAGGCGGGCAGGCCCGTCGTCTTTTTTTCTCGCACCCTCCAAGGCCCTGAAATTCGACATTCGGCGGTGGAAAAGGAGGCCCAGGCCATTGTGGAGGCCGTCTGGCATTGGTGCCATTACTTGGCGGGAAAACGGTTCACTCTGCTCACGGACCAGCGGTCCGTGGCGTTCATGTTCAACAACACGCTACGGGGTAAGATCAAGAATGATAAAATCTTGAGGTGGAGAATCGAACTCTCCACCTACAATTATGATATCATGTATCGTCCAGGGAAGCTCAACGAGCCCTCGGATGCCCTGTCGCGTGGAACAAGCGCTAGTATGCAGGAGAATCGATTGCAGGCTCTCCACAATGACCTCTGCCATCCGGGGGTCACTCGGCTCTTCCACTTCATAAAAGCCCGGAATCTACCCTACTCGGTGGAGGATGTCAGGTCCATAACCAGAAGCTGCCGGGTATGCGCGGAATGCAAACCGCACTTCTACCGACCTGACAGGGCACAACTCGTTAAGGCCACTCGTCCATTCGAAAGATTGAGTGTGGACTTTAAGGGCCCCCTTCCCTCGACAGATCGGAACGTGTACTTCCTCAATGTGGTTGATGAGTACTCACGATTCCCCTTTGTCATTCCCTGTTCTGATATGACCGCTGCCACGGTTATCAAGGCATTTTGTGATCTTTTCACCCTGTTCGGTTACCCCTGTTATATCCACAGCGATAGGGGCTCGTCGTTCATGAGCGATGACTTGAGGCAATACCTGCTCTCATTTGGGATTGCCTCTAGTAGAACCACGAGCTACAACCCAAGGGGTAACGGACAGGTCGAACGAGAGAATGCTACAGTCTGGAAGGCTGTCTTACTGGCGTTGAGGTCTAAAGGTCTTCCAGTCTCCCGTTGGCAAGAGGTACTCCCTGATGCGCTCCACTCCATACGCTCACTCCTGTGTACGGCAACCAACGCTACTCCTCATGAGAGACTGTTTTCATTCCCTCGGAAGTCTTCCTCTGGGACCTCATTACCGTCTTGGTTGACGTACTCAGGACCTGTCCTCCTGCGGCGACATGTTAGGACCCGCAAGTCCGACCCTTTGGTTGAACAGGTCCATCTCCTCCACGCCAACCCTCAGTATGCCTACGTGGCATATCCTGACGGGCGAGAGGACACGGTCTCGATTCGAGATCTGGCGCCAGCAGGGGGCTTGGAAACCCCTGTCGCTCCCACACCTCCTGTTAGGGACCCCCCAACCATTATCTCCCCTCCTGACACGGCGCGGGCAGTATCGGGACCACCACTTAACCCTCTTACTCCCGTGTACAGCTTGCCTGAGTCCAGGAGATGGTCGCCACTTCAAGGCGTGCCCGAGTTCAGCGGATTGTCACCACCTCGGGGTCTACCGGCCCGTGAGGCACTGGAGGAGTCGCTGGACACCGCCTTGGAGAGAAGGTCACCGCGATTGCCTGAACCGGTGTCATCGCCGGTGTTGAGGAGGTCACAACGACGGTGCGGTACCCCAGACCGCTTGAACTTATAGACAGATGAACAATTGTTCTGTGTTTTGTACCCCGCCGGCCTTTGTTTTCAAAGGAGGGGTGAATGTGGTGAACCATTGTTGGTTCCCACCAGGTAGTGCTGAGCCATGGTCTGGCCAGTACTATGAGTCTGTAGATATGTTACTGTTGGGGTTAGGGTTGGGCTGTTCTACCTGTTAATATAGTTGTTATGGTACACCCCAGTTGGCTCCGCCTCCTGGGAGAGGTATAAAGGTCACTGCTCTGCCTGGTGACCCTTTAGTCTGGGATCGTGTACTGTATATGGTAGCTCTGTTATTGTTGGCAATAAAAGCCTTTATTTCCTGGGTACATCCGGCCTCTCGTGTGTTATATCGCGCATCAATTTTATTGCCAACAAGTAAATTCTTTTTTTTTGAAAAAAAAACAACAAAGAAAACATGGAGCAAATGCTTAAACTCGAATGGCTTACGTTGGACCCACGTGCGGCGGGAGCATCGAACACTTTCGACCACTGGTTGATGTGTTTCCAGGATTACCTCGACGCCTCCACAGCGGTCACCGACGACGCCGACAGACTCCGGGTCCTCCACGCGAGGGTAAGCGACGCTGTATACCTAGCGATCCATGGGGCCACCGACTACAAAGGGGCCCTCGAGCTTCTCAAGAAGCGATACAACAAACCTCCGAATGAGATCCATGCTCGACACCTTCTAGCCTCTCGACGGCGGCAGCCCGGCGAAACGATGGAACAGTATGCGTGCGAGCTTCAACAGCTAGCCAGAGCCTGCAACTGCAAGGCAGTGTCGGCAGCCCAGTACATGAACGACCTAGCTCGAGATGCGTTCGTGGCGGGAATCGGCTCGTCGTACATCCGCCTTCGGCTGTTGGAGCAAGGTAACCTCGATCTTACTAAATCCATAGAGTTAGCTGACGCTCTAGAAACGGCCTCCAAAAGTCTGGCGATGTACCCCGACAACCACGTGGAGACAGCGTGGCAGGGGCAGTCGCAGACTCCACTTTATTCAGCGGGACCAAAAAAATGCGCGATTGCGTTCCCAGCCTCGGACCTGACGACGGCAGCAGCTCCAGGTGGCCCGCGGTGTTACTTCTGTGGGGGGGTGAAACACCCTCGGCAGCGATGTCCAGCTAAAGCGGTGTTGTGCTCCGCCTGCGGCAAGAAGGGGCACTATTCCAAGGTATGCCGGTCCAAACTTCCATCCAAGAACAGCAGTGCGGCGTGTGACTCCCCGGAGCCGGCCTCCTTGTCTTCTGCATCTTCAAGGTCTTCTGCCACGTGCGATTCCAGGACGTCACCATTCCGAACGACGGAGTCGCAAGACACGTGCGACCTGCAGGGGCCGCAGGTTTTGGCGCCATCGTCCACGTGCGACCTATGGGGGCAGCCATTTTGGTCGGCACCGACCGCGAATGACCAGCAGGGGTCGTCATCAACCATCTCAGCTGCCTGCAGTTGCGCCCACGAACCAACGGTGGCGTCGATCATCCTGGACCAGGCCAAGCCTCACAGACTCGACAAGTCCATGATGGACATACAGGTAAACAAACGCCCGATTTATTGTTTGTTTGACAGCGGGAGCACGGAGAGCTTCATTCACCCAGACACTGTGAAGCGGTGTGGTCTCCAGATTCGAACTGTCAAGCAGACAATTTCGATGGCGTCAAGGTCCCGATCTGTCACCGTGCGAGGGAGTTGCGTGGTCAATCTGACGGTGCAGGGCACGGTTTACGAGAACTTCAGGCTCCTTGTGTTACCGCACCTTTGCGCGCCAATACTCCTAGGACTAGATTTTATGGTCCACCTGAAGAGTGTAACCCTGCAGTACGATGGGCCACTCCCTCCGCTTTCAGTGGGAGACCCGCAGCCTCTAAATTGCCCAACGCGCTCCACATGTAGTCTCTCAACGCTTAGGATTACCACACCCTCCCTATTCCAGAATCTCGTTCCAGGCTGCAAGCCCATCACTACAAAGAGCAGGCGTTACAGCGCTGAGGATCGGATCTTCATTCGATCTGAAGTTCAGCGGCTCCTCAAGGAAGGGATCATCCAACCTAGCGCTAGTCCTTGGAGAGCGCAAGTCGTGGTGGTTAAGAATGGGAACAAACCCCGGATGGTCATAGACTATAGTCGGACCATTAACAGATACACGCAGCTGGATGCGTATCCCCTCCCGCGCATATCTGACATGGTCAACCAGATTGCGCAGTACCGGGTGTTCACCACCATCGACTTAAAATCTGCTTACCACCAGCTCCCCATTCGCCCAGAGGACCGACAATACACGGCCTTTGAGGCGGATGGTCGCCTGTACCATTTTTTAAGGGTTCCTTTTGGTGTCACGAATGGGGTCTCGCTCTTCCAGCGTGCTATGGACCGAATGGTGGACCAGAACGGGCTGCGGGCTACCTTCCCATACCTGGATAACGTCACCATCTGCGGCCATGACCAGCAGGACCACGATGCCAACCTTCTTAGATTCCTACGCACTGCATCTCGCCTGAATCTGACCTACAACAGGGAGAAGTGTGTATTTCGCACACGCCACCTAGCTATCCTCGGATACGTGGTGGAAAACGGGGTCATTGGCCCTGATCCAGACCGTATGCATCCTCTCCTCGAACCTCCCCTGCCCACTAGCGTCAAAGCACTGAGAAGATGCTTAGGCTTCTTCTCATACTATGCACAGTGGGTTCCCAATTACGCGGACAAAGCCCGTCCGCTCATCAAGTCTACCTCCTTTCCCCTAACAACAGAGGCTCGCTTAGCCTTTGCAAGAATAAAAGCCGACATCGCGAAAGCCACGATGCACGCTATCGATGAGTCCATCCCCTTCCAGGTGGAGAGTGATGCATCTGATTTCGCCCTGGCCGCCACACTTAACCACGCGGGCAGGCCCGTCGTCTTTTTTTCTCGCACCCTCCAAGGCCCTGAAATTCGACATTCGGCGGTGGAAAAGGAGGCCCAGGCCATTGTGGAGGCCGTCTGGCATTGGCGCCATTACTTGGCGGGAAAACGGTTCACTCTGCTCACGGACCAGCGGTCCGTGGCGTTCATGTTCAACAACACGCTACGGGGTAAGATCAAGAATGATAAAATCTTGAGGTGGAGAATCGAACTCTCCACCTACAATTATGATATCATGTATCGTCCAGGGAAGCTCAACGAGCCCTCGGATGCCCTGTCGCGTGGAACAAGCGCTAGTATGCAGGAGAATCGATTGCAGGCTCTCCACAATGACCTCTGCCATCCGGGGGTCACTCGGCTCTTCCACTTCATAAAAGCCCGGAATCTACCCTACTCGGTGGAGGATGTCAGGTCCATAACCAGAAGCTGCCGGGTATGCGCGGAATGCAAACCGCACTTCTACCGACCTGACAGGGCACAACTCGTTAAGGCCACTCGTCCATTCGAAAGATTGAGTGTGGACTTTAAGGGCCCCCTTCCCTCGACAGATCGGAACGTGTACTTCCTCAATGTGGTTGATGAGTACTCACGATTCCCCTTTGTCATTCCCTGTTCTGATATGACCGCTGCCACGGTTATCAAGGCATTTTGTGATCTTTTCACCCTGTTCGGTTACCCCTGTTATATCCACAGCGATAGGGGCTCGTCGTTCATGAGCGATGACTTGAGGCAATTCCTGCTCTCATTTGGGATTGCCTCTAGTAGAACCACGAGCTACAACCCAAGGGGTAACGGACAGGTCGAACGAGAGAATGCTACAGTCTGGAAGGCTGTCTTACTGGCGTTGAGGTCTAAAGGTCTTCCAGTCTCCCGTTGGCAAGAGGTACTCCCTGATGCGCTCCACTCCATACGCTCACTCCTGTGTACGGCAACCAACGCTACTCCTCATGAGAGAATGTTTTCATTCCCTAGGAAGTCTTCCTCTGGGACCTCATTACCGTCTTGGTTGACGTACTCAGGACCTGTCCTCCTGCGGCGACATGTTAGGACCCGCAAGTCCGACTCTTTGGTTGAACAGGTCCATCTCCTCCACGCCAACCCTCAGTATGCCTACGTGGCATATCCTGACGGGCGAGAGGACACGGTCTCGATTCGAGATCTGGCGCCAGCAGGGGGCTTGGAAACCCCTGTCGCTCCCACACCTACTGTTAGGGACCCCCCGGCCATTATTTCCCCTCCTGACACGGCGCGGGCAGTATCGGGACCACCACTTAACCCTCTTACTCCCGTGTACAGCTTGCCTGAGTCCAGGAGATGGTCGCCACTTCAAGGCGTGCCCGAGTTCAGCGGATTGTCACCACCTCGGGGTCCACCGGCCCGTGAGACACTGGAGGAGTCGCTGGACACCGCCTTGGAGAGAAGGTCACCGCGATTGCCTGAACCGGTGTCATCGCCGGTGTTGAGGAGGTCACAACGACGGTGCGGTACCCCAGACCGCTTGAACTTATAGACAGATGAACAATTGTTCTGTGTTTTGTACCCCGCCGGCCTTTGTTTTCAAAGGAGGGGTGAATGTGGTGAACCATTGTTGGTTCCCACCAGGTAGTGCTGAGCCATGGTCTGGCCAGTACTATGAGTCTGTAGATATGTTACTGTTGGGGTTAGGGTTGGGCTGTTCTACCTGTTAATATAGTTGTTATGGTACACCCCAGTCGGCTCCGCCTCCTGGGAGAGGTATAAAGGTCACTGCTCTGCCTGGTGACCCTTTAGTCTGGGATCGTGTACTGTATATGGTAGCTCTGTTATTGTTGGCAATAAAAGCCTTTATTTCCTGGGTACATCCGGCCTCTCGTGTGTTATATCGCGCATCAATTTTATTGCCAACAAGTAAATTCTTTTTTTTTGAAAAAAAAACAACAAAGAAAACATGGAGCAAATGCTTAAACTCGAACGGCTTACGTTGGACCCACGTGCGGCGGGAGCATCGAACACTTTCGACCACTGGTTGATGTGTTTCCAGGATTACCTCGACGCTTCCACAGCGGTCACCGACAACGCCGACAGACTCCGGGTCCTCCACGCGAGGGTAAGCGACGCTGTATACCTAGCGATCCGTGGGGCCACCGACTACAAAGGGGCCCTCGAGCTTCTCAAGAAGCGATACAACAAACCTCCGAATGAGATCCATGCTCGACACCTTCTAGCCTCTCGACGGCGGCAGCCCGGCGAAACGACGGAACAGTATGCGTGCGAGCTTCAACAGCTAGCCAGAGCCTGCAACTGCAAGGCAGTGTCGGCAGCCCAGTACATGAACGACCTAGCTCGAGATGCGTTCGTGGCGGGAATCGGCTCGTCGTACATCCGCCTTCGGCTGTTGGAGCAAGGTAACCTCGATCTCACTAAATCCATAGAGTTAGCTGACGCTCTAGAAACGGCCTCCAAAAGTCTGGCGATGTACCCCGACAACCACGTGGAGACAGCGTGGCAGGGGCAGTCGCAGACTCCACTTTATTCAGCGGGACCAAAGAAATGCGCGATTGCGTTCCCAGCCTCGGACCTGACGACGGCAGCAGCTCCAGGTGGCCCGCGGTGTTACTTCTGTTGGGGGGTGAAACACCCTCGGCAGCGATGTCCAGCTAAAGCGGTGTTGTGCTCCGCCTGCGGCAAGAAGGGGCACTATTCCAAGGTATGCCGGTCCAAACTTCCATCCAAGAACAGCAGTGCGGCGTGTGACTCCCCGGAGCCGGCCTCCTTGTCTTCTGCATCTTCAAGGTCTTCTGCCACGTGCGATTCCAGGACGTCGCCATTCCGAACGACGGAGTCGCAAGACACGTGCGACCTGCAGGGGCCGCAGGTTTTGGCGCCATCGTCCACGTGCGACCTATGGGGGCAGCCATTTTGGTCGGCACCGACCGCGAATGACCAGCAGGGGTCGTCATCAACCATCTCAGCTGCCTGCAGTTGCGCCCACGAACCAACGGTGGCGTCGATCATCCTGGACCAGGCCAAGCCTCACAGACTCGACAAGTCCATGATGGACATACAGGTAAACAAACGCCCGATTTATTGTTTGTTTGACAGCGGGAGCACGGAGAGCTTCATTCACCCAGACACTGTGAAGCGGTGTGGTCTCCAGATTCGAACTGTCAAGCAGACAATTTCGATGGCGTCAAGGTCCCGGTCTGTCACCGTGCGAGGGAGTTGCGTGGTCAATCTGACGGTGCAGGGCACGGTTTACGAGAACTTCAGGCTCCTTGTGTTACCGCACCTTTGCGCGCCAATACTCCTAGGACTAGATTTTATGGTCCACCTGAAGAGTGTAACCCTGCAGTACGATGGGCCACTCCCTCCGCTTTCAGTGGGAGACCCGCAGCCTCTAAATTGCCCAATGCGCTCCACATGTAGTCTCTCAACGCTTAGGATTACCACACCCTCCCTATTCCAGAATCTCGTGCCAGGCTGCAAGCCCATCACTACAAAGAGCAGGCGTTACAGCGCTGAGGATCGGATCTTCATTCGATCTGAAGTTCAGCGGCTCCTCAAGGAAGGGATCATCCAACCTAGCGCTAGTCCTTGGAGAGCGCAAGTCGTGGTGGTTAAGAATGAGAATAAACCCCGGATGGTCATAGACTATAGTCGGACCATTAACAGATACACGCAGCTGGATGCGTATCCCCTCCCGCGCATATCTGACATGGTCAATCAGATTGCGCAGTACCGGGTGTTCACCACCATCGACTTAAAATCTGCTTACCACCAGCTCCCCATTCGCCCAGAGGACCGACAATACACGGCCTTTGAGGCGGATGGTCGCCTGTATCATTTTTTAAGGGTTCCTTTTGGTGTCACGAATGGGGTCTCGGTCTTCCAGCGTGCTATGGACCGAATGGTGGACCAGAACGGGCTGCGGGCTACCTTCCCATACCTGGATAACGTCACCATCTGCGGCCATGACCAGCAGGACCACGATGCCAACCTTCTTAGATTCCTACGCACTGCATCTCGCCTGAATCTGACCTACAACAGGGAGAAGTGTGTATTTCGCACACGCCGCCTAGCTATCCTCGGATACGTGGTGGAAAACGGGGTCATTGGCCCTGATCCAGACCGTATGCATCCTCTCCTCGAACCTCCCCTGCCCACTAGCGTCAAAGCACTGAGAAGATGCTTAGGCTTCTTCTCATACTACGCACAGTGGGTTCCCAATTACGCGGACAAAGCCTGTCCGCTCATCAAGTCTACCTCTTTTCCCCTAGCACCAGAGTCTCGCTTAGCCTTTGCAAGAATAAAAGCCGACATCGCGAAAGCCACGATGCAGGCTATCGATGAGTCCATCCCCTTCCAGGTGGAGAGTGATGCATCTGATTTCGCCCTGGCCGCCACACTTAACCACGCGGGCAGGCCCGTCGTCTTTTTTTCTCGCACCCTCCAAGGCCCTGAAATTCGACATTCGGCGGTGGAAAAGGAGGCCCAGGCCATTGTGGAGGCCGTCTGGCATTGGCGCCATTACTTGGCGGGAAAACGGTTCACTCTGCTCACGGACCAGCGGTCCGTGGCGTTCATGTTTAACAACACGCTACGGGGTAAGATCAAGAATGATAAAATCTTGAGGTGGAGAATCGAACTCTCCACCTACAATTATGATATCATGTATCGTCCAGGGAAGCTCAACGAGCCCTCGGATGCCCTGTCGCGTGGAACAAGCGCTAGTATGCAAGAGAATCGATTGCAGGCTCTCCACAATGACCTCTGCCATCCGGGGGTCACTCGGCTCTTCCACTTCATAAAAGCCCGGAATCTACCCTACTCGGTGGAGGATGTCAGGTCCATAACCAGAAGCTGCCGGGTATGCGCGGAATGCAAACCGCACTTCTACCGACCTGACAGGGCACAACTCGTTAAGGCCACTCGTCCATTCGAAAGATTGAGTGTGGACTTTAAGGGCCCCCTTCCCTCGACAGATCGGAACGTGTACTTCCTCAATGTGGTTGATGAGTACTCACGATTCCCCTTTGTCATTCCCTGTTCTGATATGACCGCTGCCACGGTTATCAAGGCATTTTGTGATCTTTTCACCCTGTTCGGTTACCCCTGTTATATCCACAGCGATAGGGGCTCGTCGTTCATGAGCGATGACTTGAGGCAATACCTGCTCTCATTTGGGATTGCCTCTAGTAGAACCACGAGCTACAACCCAAGGGGTAACGGACAGGTCGAACGAGAGAATGCTACAGTCTGGAAGGCTGTCTTACTGGCGTTGAGGTCTAAAGGTCTTCCAGTCTCCCGTTGGCAAGAGGTACTCCCTGATGCGCTCCACTCCATACGCTCACTCCTGTGTACGGCAACCAACGCTACTCCTCATGAGAGAATGTTTTCATTCCCTAGGAAGTCTTCCTCTGGGACCTCATTACCGTCTTGGTTGACGTACTCAGGACCTGTCCTCCTGCGGCGACATGTTAGGACCCGCAAGTCCGACCCTTTGGTTGAACAGGTCCATCTCCTCCACGCCAACCCTCAGTATGCCTACGTGGCATATCCTGACGGGCGAGAGGACACGGTCTTGATTCGAGATCTGGCGCCAGCAGGGGGCTTGGAAACCCCTGTCGCTCCCACACCTCCTGTTAGGGACCCCCCAACCATTATCTCCCCTCCTGACACGGCGCGGGCAGTATCGGGACCACCACTTAACCCTCTTACTCCCGTGTACAGCTTGCCTGAGTCCAGGAGATGGTCGCCACTTCAAGGCGTGCCCGAGTTCAGCGGATTGTCACCACCTCGGGGTCCACCGGCCCGTGAGGCACTGGAGGAGTCGCTGGACACCGCCTTGGAGAGAAGGTCACCGCGATTGCCTGAACCGGTGTCATCGCCGGTGTTGAGGAGGTCACAACGACGGTGCGGTACCCCAGACCGCTTGAACTTATAGACAGATGAACAATTGTTCTGTGTTTTGTACCCCGCCGGCCTTTGTTTTCAAAGGAGGGGTGAATGTGGTGAACCATTGTTGGTTCCCACCAGGTAGTGCTGAGCCATGGTCTGGCCAGTACTATGAGTCTGTATATATGTTACTGTTGGGGTTAGGGTTGGGCTGTTCTACCTGTTAATATAGTTGTTATGGTACACCCCAGTCGGCTCCGCCTCCTGGGAGAGGTATAAAGGTCACTGCTCTGCCTGGTGACCCTTTAGTCTGGGATCGTGTACTGTATATGGTAGCTCTGTTATTGTTGGCAATAAAAGCCTTTATTTCCTGGGTACATCCGGCCTCTCGTGTGTTATATCGCGCATCAATTTTATTGCCAACAAGTAAATTCTTTTTTTTTGAAAAAAAAACAACAAAGAAAACATGGAGCAAATGCTTAAACTCGAACGGCTTACGTTGGACCCACGTGCGGCGGGAGCATCGAACACTTTCGACCACTGGTTGATGTGTTTCCAGGATTACCTCGACGCCTCCACAGCGGTCACCGACGACGCCGACAGACTCCGGGTCCTCCACGCGAGGGTAAGCGACGCTGTATACCTAGCGATCCGTGAGGCCCCCGACTACAAAGGGGCCCTCGAGCTTCTCAAGAAGCGATACAACAAACCTCCGAATGAGATCCATGCTCGACACCTTCTAGCCTCTCGACGGCGGCAGCCCGGCGAAACGACGGAACAGTATGCGTGCGAGCTTCAACAGCTAGCCAGAGCCTGCAACTGCAAGGCAGTGTCGGCAGCCCAGTACATGAACGACCTAGCTCGAGATGCGTTCGTGGCGGGAATCGGCTCGTCGTACATCCGCCTTCGGCTGTTGGAGCAAGGTAACCTCGATCTCACTAAATCCATAGAGTTAGCTGACGCTCTAGAAACGGCCTCCAAAAGTCTGGCGATGTACCCCGACAACCACGTGGAGACAGCGTGGCAGGGGCAGTCGCAGACTCCACTTTATTCAGCGGGACCAAAGAAATGCGCGATTGCGTTCCCAGCCTCGGACCTGACGACGGCAGCAGCTCCAGGTGGCCCGCGGTGTTACTTCTGTTGGGGGGTGAAACACCCTCGGCAGCGATGTCCAGCTAAAGCGGTGTTGTGCTCCGCCTGCGGCAAGAAGGGGCACTATTCCAAGGTATGCCGGTCCAAACTTCCATCCAAGAACAGCAGTGCGGCGTGTGACTCCCCGGAGCCGGCCTCCTTGTCTTCTGCATCTTCAAGGTCTTCTGCCACGTGCGATTCCAGGACGTCGCCATTCCGAACGACGGAGTCGCAAGACACGTGCGACCTGCAGGGGCCGCAGGTTTTGGCGCCATCGTCCACGTGCGACCTATGGGGGCAGCCATTTTGGTCGGCACCGACCGCGAATGACCAGCAGGGGTCGTCATCAACCATCTCAGCTGCCTGCAGTTGCACCCACGAACCAACGGTGGCGTCGATCATCCTGGACCAGGCCAAGCCTCACAGACTCGACAAGTCCATGATGGACATACAGGTAAACAAACGCCCGATTTATTGTTTGTTTGACAGCGGGAGCACGGAGAGCTTCATTCACCCAGACACTGTGAAGCGGTGTGGTCTCCAGATTCGAACTGTCAAGCAGACAATTTCGATGGCGTCAAGGTCCCGGTCTGTCACCGTGCGAGGGAGTTGCGTGGTCAATCTGACGGTGCAGGGCACGGTTTACGAGAACTTCAGGCTCCTTGTGTTACCGCACCTTTGCGCGCCAATACTCCTAGGACTAGATTTTATGGTCCACCTGAAGAGTGTAACCCTGCAGTACGATGGGCCACTCCCTCCGCTTTCAGTGGGAGACCCGCAGCCTCTAAATTGCCCAATGCGCTCCACATGTAGTCTCTCAACGCTTAGGATTACCACACCCTCCCTATTCCAGAATCTCGTGCCAGGCTGCAAGCCCATCGCAACAAAGAGCAGGCGTTACAGCGCTGAGGATCAGATCTTCATTCGATCTGAAGTTCAGCGGCTCCTCAAGGAAGGGATCATCCAACCTAGCGCTAGTCCTTGGAGAGCGCAAGTCGTGGTGGTTAAGAATGGGAACAAACCCCGGATGGTCATAGAATATAGTCAGACCATTAACAGATACACGCAGCTGGATGCGTATCCCCTCCCGCGCATATCTGACATGGTCAACCAGATTGCGCAGTACCGGGTGTTCTCCACCATCGACTTAAAATCTGCTTACCACCAGCTCCCCATTCGCCCAGAGGACCGACAATACACGGCCTTTGAGGCGGATGGTCGCCTGTACCATTTTTTAAGGGTTCCTTTTGGTGTCACGAATGGGGTCTCGGTCTTCCAGCGTGCTATGGACCGAATGGTGGACCAGAACGGGCTGCGGGCTACCTTCCCATACCTGGATAACGTCACCATCTGCGGCCATGACCAGCAGGACCACGATGCCAACCTTCTTAGATTCCTACGCACTGCATCTCGCCTGAATCTGACCTACAACAGGGAGAAGTGTGTATTTCGCACACGCCGCCTAGCTATCCTCGGATACGTGGTGGAAAACGGGGTCATTGGCCCTGATCCAGACCGTATGCATCCTCTCCTCGAACCTCCCCTGCCCACTAGCGTCAAAGCACTGAGAAGATGCTTAGGCTTCTTCTCATACTACGCACAGTGGGTTCCCAATTACGCGGACAAAGCCCGTCCGCTCATCAAGTCTACCTCCTTTCCCCTAACAACAGAGGCTCGCTTAGCCTTTGCAAGAATAAAAGCCGACATCGCGAAAGCCACGATGCACGCTATCGATGAGTCCATCCCCTTCCAGGTGGAGAGTGATGCATCTGATTTCGCCCTGGCCGCCACACTTATCCACGCGGGCAGGCCCGTCGTCTTTTTTTCTCGCACCCTCCAAGGCCCTGAAATTCGACATTCGGCGGTGGAAAAGGAGGCCCAGGCCATTGTGGAGGCCGTCTGGCATTGGCGCCATTACTTGGCGGGAAAACGGTTCACTCTGCTCACGGACCAGCGGTCCGTGGCGTTCATGTTCAACAACACGCTACGGGGTAAGATCAAGAATGATAAAATCTTGAGGTGGAGAATCGAACTCTCCACCTACAATTATGATATCATGTATCGTCCAGGGAAGCTCAACGAGCCCTCGGATGCCCTGTCGTGTGGAACAAGCGCTAGTATGCAGGAGAATCGATTGCAGGCTCTCCACAATGACCTCTGCCATCCGGGGGTCACTCGGCTCTTCCACTTCATAAAAGCCCGGAATCTACCCTACTCGGTGGAGGATGTCAGGTCCATAACCAGAAGCTGCCGGGTATGCGCGGAATGCAAACCGCACTTCTACCGACCTGACAGGGCACAACTCGTTAAGGCCACTCGTCCATTCGAAAGATTGAGTGTGGACTTTAAGGGCCCCCTTCCCTCGACAGATCGGAACGTGTACTTCCTCAATGTGGTTGATGAGTACTCACGATTCCCCTTTGTCATTCCCTGTTCTGATATGACAGCTGCCACGGTTATCAAGGCATTTTGTGATCTTTTCACCCTGTTCGGTTACCCCTGTTATATCCACAGCGATAGGGGCTCGTCGTTCATGAGCGATGACTTGAGGCAATACCTGCTCTCATTTGGGATTGCCTCTAGTAGAACCACGAGCTACAACCCAAGGGGTAACGGACAGGTCGAACGAGAGAATGCTACAGTCTGGAAGGCTGTCTTACTGGCGTTGAGGTCTAAAGGTCTTCCAGTCTCCCGTTGGCAAGAGGTACTCCCTGATGCGCTCCACTCCATACGCTCACTCCTGTGTACGGCAACCAATGCTACTCCTCATGAGAGAATGTTTTCATTCCCTAGGAAGTCTTCCTCTGGGACCTCATTACCGTCTTGGTTGACGTACTCAGGACCTGTCCTCCTGCGGCGACATGTTAGGACCCGCAAGTCCGACCCTTTGGTTGAACAGGTCCATCTCCTCCACGCCAACCCTCAGTATGCCTACGTGGCATATCCTGACGGGCGAGAGGACACGGTCTTGATTCGAGACCTGGTGCCAGCAGGGGGCTTGGAAACCCCTGTCGCTCCCACACCTACTGTTAGGGACCCCCCAACTATTGTTTCCCCTCCTGACACGGCGCGGGCAGTATCGGGACCACCACTTAACCCTCTTACTCCCGTGTACAGCTTGCCTGAGTCCAGGAGATGGTCGCCACTTCAAGGCGTGCCCGAGTTCAGCGGATTGTCACCACCTCGGGGTCTACCGGCCCGTGAGGCACTGGAGGAGTCGCTGGACACCGCCTTGGAGAGAAGGTCACCGCGATTGCCTGAACCGGTGTCATCGCCGGTGTTGAGGAGGTCACAACGACGGTGCGGTACCCCAGACCGCTTGAACTTATAGACAGATGAACAATTGTTCTGTGTTTTGTACCCCGCCGGCCTTTGTTTTCAAAGGAGGGGTGAATGTGGTGAACCATTGTTGGTTCCCACCAGGTAGTGCTGAGCCATGGTCTGGCCAGTACTATGAGTCTGTAGATATGTTACTGTTGGGGTTAGGGTTGGGCTGTTCTACCTGTTAATATAGTTGTTATGGTACACCCCAGTCGGCTCCGCCTCCTGGGAGAGGTATAAAGGTCACTGCTCTGCCTGGTGATCCTTTAGTCTGGGATCGTGTACTGTATATGGTAGCTCTGTTATTGTTGGCAATAAAAGCCTTTATTTCCCGAGTACATCACGCCTCTCGTGTGTTATATCGCGCATCAGGTATGTGACCTACGTGCCCACAGGCATGGCTGCTTGGTACATACCCTGAAATCGATGTGGCAACAGCCGATTGGGCTCCATCGATCGGGGTGATCGAGCCCTGGTCCATTGATTGGTAATGTTCGAGGACCCGCCCTAAAGGGCACAAAATAATCAAAGGATAAAGGTGCTACACAACACACTACCAGCAGCGGCAACTCTCGAGACCAACCACTGTGAAGGACGATCCTTGACCATCCAGAGGAGAAGAGGGAAGAACAGACCAGACCCAGCAGACGAGGATCAGACCAGACCAAAGACCAGACCAGACCGAGGAGACCGCAGAGACCGACACATGGATACAGTCCAATATCTGCTTGGGTACTTGTCAGTCACTCACAGTTAAGTCAAAGTCCAACGTTAAGTTTGAAACTTCTGATTGTTCTGTATAAGTAACTACCATAACTAATATTAATTGTGTGAATGAATAAACGTTATTGTATTAATAAGAAGTCGACTCGCAGTTCTTTGTCCACTGGGATGGCATGGTGGCACAGTGGTTAGCACTGCTGCCTCACAACACCAGGGACCCGGGTTCGATTCCCGGTTTGGGTCACTGTCTGTGTGGAGTCTGCACATTCTCCCCGTGTCTGCGTGGGTTTCCTCCGGGTGCTCCAGTTTCCTCCCACAGTCTGAAAGACGTGCTGGTTAGGTGCAATGGCCATGCTAAATTCTCCCTCAGTGTACCCGAACAGGTGCCGGAGTGCGGGGATTTTCACAGTAACTTCATTGCAGTGTTAATGTAAGCCTACTTGTGACCCATAACTGAATAAACTTTCTTTCTAAGGTTAAAAACACACTGTGTGCCAAGACATAACAATCAACACACCAAGGCTCCTTCGACAGCACCTCCCATACCTGTGACCTCTACCATCTGGAAGGACAAGGGCAGCAGATAAACGGGAACACCACCCAAGCCACTCACCGTCCTGACTTGGAAATATATCGCCGTTCCTTCGCAGTCGCTGGGTTAAAATCCCGGAACGGGAATATGGCATTGAGATGGAGGATTAGCCATGGTAATGTTGAATAGCGAGTGGGCCAGGCTTGAAAGGCTGAATGGCTTAATAGCTTCCCTCCCTAACAGCGCTGTGGGTGCACCTACACCACATGGACTCCAGCGTTTTGAGAAGGTGGCTCTACTCAGGGGGCAATTAGGTTTGGGCACTAACTGCTGGCCTCGCCAACGAGGCTCACAACCCATGAACAAAGATTTAGAAAGCCTCCCAATCGAGGTAACGCACCATCCACCGCCCTCTCTGCTCAGTCAGCTCCCCCTGTAGAGGGGGCCAACACGCAGTCTTTTGCCTTAGAATGGGTCCAGTCTGAAATGTGTTGGATCTTTGTGAGCACGGAAGAGTTAAAAATGAAAGGATTTGCATTTACAAACCAGCTTTCATAACCTTAAGAAATCCCAGAGTGCTTTCCAGCCAATGTAACCCTTCTGTAAGCATTGTGCTATGTCAGCTGTAACTCAAGTTGCACTGTCACCTCGGCAGGTTTTAGGAGTCCAGTTCTTCCTTCTGTGCCGGCTCTGAGTGAATGCCGCTGTGAAAGGTGTCATTTTCCAAATAGAATCATAGATTTCCTACAGAGAGGCCATTCGACCCATCGAGTCTGCATCGACCACAATCCCACCCAGGCCCTATCCCCGTAACCCCATGCATTTATCATGGCTAGTCCCCCTGACACTGAGGGGCAGTTTAGCATGGCCAATCCACCTAACCCGCACATCGTTCGGACTGTGGGAGGAAACCGGAGCACCCGGAGGAAACCCACGCAGACACGGGGAGAACGTGCACAGACAGTGACCCAAGCCGGGAATCGAACCCGGATCCCTGACGCTGTGAGATGGTGGTGCTAACCACTGAGCCACCGTTTATTTGATAGGTCGAGGAGCAGAGGGCAATGGGGAAATGGCACAGAAGAGGGGTTGAGGCCTGCCATGTTCGTGTTGAATGGTGGGGCAGGCTTGAAGGGCCTGGTGGCTACTCCTGTCTCTAATCCTTGTGTTCGTGCAGATTACAAGGGGCTGCACTTTAGCTGATTGGCGGCGATGCTTTGGGACGTTGTGTGAGGCGCTAGGGAAATGCACAGGTAGAAAGTGACTCTGTGTTTTGTGTGTGGAAGGAGGGAGTGGTGAGTCGGGGGGGGGGGGGAGGTGGCAGGAATGTGGTCACACTGGGTGTGGGCGGGGCTCTGAACGCCACAGCTGAGGGCGGCCACGGGAAAGCTCGCCCGGCAGAGTGGTTACATTCCAAACAACATCAATCATCCAGCGGAGGAGTGACACACACAAAAAAAACAGGGAGTGGAGAAATCAGATGAGGTGCTTGACTTCCACAATTCCCACGGTTCAGAGAAACGTCAGCTATATCCTCATCACAAAGAGGAAATTCCCCTGGCGGGGGTGAGACGGCGAGCTTGCCTGCCTTTGGGGCAGAAAGCCCAGAATATCTCATTATCAGTTAGAAAATCGCCCCTGTGAGTACAGTGAGCTTAATCCAGAGGCGTTTCATTTCTGATAGGCTACTGTATTCAGGTGTCTGAGGGAGGTTCTCTTTAAGGCTGTAGTCACTGTGGGATAGAATCATAGAATCCCTACAGTGCAGAAGGAGGCCATTCAGCCCATCGAGTCTACACCGACCGCAATCCCACCCAGGCCCTATCCCCATAACCCCACATATTTACCCTGCTAATCTCCCCGTGTCTGCGTGGGTTTCCTTCGGGTGCTCTGGTTTCCTCCCACACTCCAAAGATGTGCGGGTTAGGTGGATTGGCCGTGCTAAATTGCCCCTTAGTCTCAGGGGGACTAGCTAGGGTAAATGCATGGGGTTATGGGGATAGGGCCTGAGTGGGATCGTTGTTGGTGCAGACTCGATGGGCTGAATGGCCTCCTTCTGCACTGTAGGGATTCTATGAAATATGGGGCAATTTAGCAGGGCCAATCAGCCTAACCCGCACATCTTTGGACTGTGGGAGGAAACCGGAGCACCCGGAGGAAACCCACACAGACACGGGGAGAATGTGCAGACTCCGCACAGACAGCGACCCGAGCCGGGAATCGAACCCGGGTCCCTGGCGCTGAGAGGCAGCAGTGCTGAACATCAGGAGTGCATTTTCAATTGCCAAGTTGATCGCTGTGAAATGGACAAAAGCTTCTTTAATATGGTTAATATTTAGTAACAAATCTATATTGTCTGTGCCAGCGTGCCGCCCCGAATGTAGGATCAAAGTGCATGATTGGCAAGTGCCGGAACTTTACCGCACACCCGCCCCAGAATCGGCCTGGGCGAGGCCTGCAGAACGACATTCCCTGTTGGCCTCGGGCGGGTTCTGACAAGCCTCAGGCAGGCGAGGCGGTTAAAGTTCGGCAAATGTGAGGGGAGTCGGTGGGGGGGGAAGGGAGGGATAAAGGATAAGACTTCTGACGGGGAACATGTAAAGCTCTGCTGTTCTCGAGTGGGAGTTTGGCTTCTGCTTTTCATGCTGAGGCCTACGACAGGCCCTGGTTTCCAAGGCAACATGTGCTCCGTCCTCTGATGTTCTTGGCTGGCCCTGAAACAAGCAAAGAGAGAGAGAAAAAAAAACAAGGTCGGTAACGCCACAAGAGCAAACAACATGCTGTAACAGCCGACCTCGTGTAAACATCTCCGGAAACTCCGCTCACCGCTCGATTACTATCTCTGATTTCTAAGTAGGGCAAAGCCAGTCACCTGGAACAAAACAAAACAGGGGTTTCCAGGGGGAGGGGTAATAGTGTAAAACAACAAAAAAGAAAGGAAGAGTCCCACATAGCTGGAAAGCTCAGGAAGGGATGGAAGAATGAGAGCTTGTTATTTTCCCCAGGGAGTGCAGTGTGCAACAGGTGGGAATCCCTGAGACTGAACACTACTGCAGGCGACTCCTGCTCACGACAGGAAATCCAACGAGGTAAATGTTTCAGATAGAGTTAAAGCTCCAGTTTCAGACTGAAGTCAATTTGCTGCGGTTACAAATATTTACAATACACACATTCACCTCTGACCTCTTTCAGAGCACACCAGGCTCAACCAGCCTATAGGCTTCAGGGCCTATTTTGGGAGCATGATCTACATGTTTTGACCTCCATCTGCAGGGAATATGGAAATTCTCTTCCGTTCCTACTGATTAGGGGTCATCTCTTGCAAAAAAAAAGTTTAAAGTTTATTTATTGGTGTCTCAAGTAGGCTGACATTAACACTGCAATGAAGTTACTGTGAAAATCCCCCAGTCGCCACGCTCCGGCGCCTGTTCGGGGACACTGAGGGAGAATTTAGCACGGCCAATCCACCTAACCAGCACGTCTTTCAGATTGTGGGAGGAAACCGGAGCACCCGGAGGAAACCCATGCAGACACGGGGAGAACGTGCAGACTCTGCACAGCCCAAGCCGGGAATCGAACCCGGGTCCCTGGCGCTGTGAGGCAGCAGTGCTAACCACTGTGCCACTGTCCCAGTGCAAATGATGTTCCTTTGACAAGGGTACTAAATGGTTACTGAGAAATGGCGGGTAACTGGGGCAAAGTTAGAGTCCAAAGATGTGTGGGTTAGGTGGATTGGCCATGCTAAATCGCCCATTTGTGTCAGGGGGACTAGCATGGGGTTACGGGGATAGGGCCTGGGTGGGATTGTGGTCGATGCAGGCTCGATGGGCCGAATGGCCGCTTCTGCACTGGAGGGAATCTATGATTAGCCAGGGTTCATGGCCATGGACCCTGGCTAATCATCTACTTAACTGTCCCTCTTTCTGTCTGGCCCCATGCTCCATGCTCCGTTCCCTTTCCTCTCCACCCCAACACTCCACGCCCTACCATTCCCTCCCCCTGCTTCCCTCCCTTTGCCATCCCACCATTCCTTCCCCTCCCTTCCTCTCCCTTACCCAACAACTCCTTCCTCCTTCTCTTGACAAGACTCCCTGGGAACGGGGGTCGTGCGGAGCTGGTGTGTAGGGGAGTGACAGACTAAGTGCTGCTGTCTCGGGAGCAAGGAACAATCCCTGCCCTGTCCTAGCCGCTTTCCTGGAATGTTTCTCCCCCGTTTCTTTTCGTCCCAGCTAATTACCCGGAGACAGGGAATTTCCAGGGTCGTTCTATTGAGCGGTTGCTCAGTTTAGTGTCCCCCTATTTCACTGGGCAATTGTTCAGTTGTCTCTCTCTCGTTGCCAGTGTGGAATCCTTCCTGGGGCCTCTGCGAAATACTCTCTTTGCTCCTTCCCACATATACATAGATCGATTCTGTTTTCTGTAAACAATGTCCACAATGCAACATAACGGTTGGCAGTATGTTGTAGAATGCAACTGGGCTGCTCTGAGAGATGAGGGGGCATCCTGCTGGGGACTTTTATTACCCCTCCTCATCCAAATTTGGGGATCATCAACAGGAACACAGTAGAAGTGGTCAACACATTCAGGTTTCTATATGTCCAGATCACCAACACCTCTACTTTCTCAGAAGATTAAGGAAATTTTGCATGTCCGCTATGACTCTCACCAACTTTTACAGATGCGCCATAGAAAGCATTCTTTCTGATTGTATCACAGCTTGGTATGGCTCCTGCTCTGTCCAAGACCTCAAGGAACTACAAAGGGTCGTGAATGTAGCCCAGTCCACCACGCAAACCAGCCTCCCATCCATTGACTCCGTCTACACTTCCCGCTGCCTCGGAAAAGCAGCCAGCATAATCAAGGACCCCACACACTCCGAACATTCTCTCTTCCATGTTCTTCCTTTGGAACAAAGATACAAAAATCTGAGGACACGTACCAACCGACTCAGACTTTTGAATGGACCTACCTTATATTAAGTTGATCTTTCTCTACACCCTAGCTATGACTGTAACACGACATTCTGCACTCTCTTGTTTCCTTCTCTATGAACGGTATGCTTTGTCTGTATAGCGCGCAAGAAACAATACTTTTCACTGTAGGCTAATACGTGTGACAATAATAAATCAAATTCTTGATCCCCGGGAGCTGTGTCTGTCACTGTGAGGACTGATCCCAAACTTCCTACAGTTCCGTGTTGGCCAACTGATGACGATCAGTTGGATTAGATAGGGTGGACAGTGAGAGCCTTTTTCCTCGGATGGCGATGGCTAGCACGAGGGGACATAGCTTTAAATTGCGGGGTGATAGATATAGGACAGATGTCAGAGGTAGGTTCTTTACTCAGAGAGTAGTAAGGGCGTGGAATGCCCTGCCTGCAGCAGTAGTGGACTCGTCAACATTAAGGGCATTTGAAGGGTCATTGGATAAACATATGGATGATATTGGAATAGTGTAGGTTAGATGGGCTTTAGATTGGTTTCACAGGTCGGCGCAACATTGAGGGCCGAAGGGCCTGTACTGCGTTGTAATGTTCTATGTTCTAACTGCACCACAGGGGAGGCAATGGCCTAGTAGTATAATCACGAAACTATTAATCCAGAAACTCAGCAAATGTTCTGGGGTTCGAATCCCGCAACGGCAGATGGTGGAATTTGAATTCAATAAATGAAAAATCTGGAATTAAGAATCTACTGATGGCCATGAAACCATTGTCGATTGTCGGAAAACCCATCTGGTTCCTTTGGGGAAGGAAATAGAACAAAGGACAAAGAAAATTACAGCACAGGAACAGGCCCTTCGGCCCTCCAAGCCTGCACCGACCATGCTGCCCATGTGAACTAAAACCCCTACCCTTCCGAGGACCATTTCCCTCTGTTCCCATCCTATTCATTATTTGTCCAGACGCCCCTTAAAACTCACTATCGTATCTGCTTCCTCTACCTCCCCTGGCACGAGTTCCAGGCACCCACCACCCTCTGTGTAAAAAACTTGTCTTGTACATCTCCTTTAAACCTTGCCCCTTGCACCGTAAACTTATGCCCCCTAGTAATTGACTCTTCCACCCTGGGGAAAAAGCCTCTGACTATCCTCTCTGTCCATGCCCCTCATGATCTTGTAGACTTCTATCAGGTCGCCCCTCAACCTCTGTCGTTCCAGTGAGAACAACCAAGTTTCTCCAACCTCTCCTCATAGCTAATGCCCTCCATACCAGGCAACATCCTGGTAAATCTTTTCTGTACCCTCTCCAAAGCCTCCACATCCTTCTGGTAGTGTGGCGACCAGAATTGAACACTATATTCCAAGTGCGGCCTAACTAAGGTTCTATAAAGCTGCAACATGACTTGCCAATTTTTAAACTCAATGTCCCGGCCGATGAAGGCAAGCATGCCGTATGCCTTCTTGACTACCTTCTCCACCTGCGTTGCCACTTTCAGTGACCTGTGTACCTGTGTACCCAGATCCCTTTGCCTATCAATACTCTTAAGGGTTCTGCCATTTACTGTATATTTCCTATCTGTATTAGACCTTCCAAAATGCATTACCTCACATTTGTCCGGATTAAACTCCATCTGGCATCTCTCCGCCCAAGTCTCCAACTGATCTATATCCTGCTGTATCCTCTGATGGTCCTCATTGCTCTCTGCAAATCCACCAACCTTTGTGTCGTCCGTAAACTTACTAATCAAACCAGTTACATTTTCCTCCAAATCATTTATATATTACAAATAGCAAAGGTCCCAGCACTGATCCCTGAGGAACACCACTTGCCACAGCCCTCCATTCAGAAACGCATCCTTCCACTGCTACCCCAAGGCAGTTCTGTATCCATCTTGCCAGCTCACCTCTGATCCCGTGCACCAGGCTGCCATGAGGGACCTTGTCAAAGGCCTTACTGAAGTCCATGTAGACAACATCTACGCCGTACCCTCAATCATCTTTGTCACTTCCTCGAAAAACTCGAGCAAATTAGTGAAACACGACCTCCCCTTCACAAAACCATGTTGCCTCTCGCTAATACATCCACTTATTTCCAAGTGGGAGTAAATCCTGTCTCGAAGAATCCTCTCCAATAATTTCCTTACCACTGATGTAAGGCTCACCGGCCTGTAATTACCTGGATTATTCTTGCTACCCTTCTTAAACAAAGGAACAAAAGAAATGGGCAATAGATGCTGGCCACCCAGCGATGCCGATGTCCCACGAGTGAATAAAAAAGCAATTGGAGGTAGCGGGAGGCTCAGGAATCCGCTCCCAGTCGGCCTGTGGGCACCATTTTGTTTGTGAAACTCTGGTACGACAGGAAACTCTGTCCCTCATTCGAGAAAGGAACGGTTACTCACAGCTCAATCTGCGGCAGGCTGCCTGAGAAGCCAGGCCCCGTGGCCTGCGACAGGATCCCCAAAACGGAAAAATAAACCCTTTTCTGTGTGTGTGGTGTGGGGGGGGGGGGGGGGGGGGGGGGGAGGAGGGTCGGGGGGGCTATTACAGCAGTATACGGAGTGCTAGTAGTTAGCAGTCTACCTCCTGGAGTGCCAGAGGAACTGACACACCCGGTTAAATAGAAGGCAAAGACTCCCTGATTGGCCCATCAATTGGTTCCTTAATCAGGGAATTGATAGTCCAATAGGCCACCCTCAATGGCCCGATTGAAGTCTTTACACCGTCGCTGCTCAGAGTTGGTAAAGAAGTGAGCCGATCAAGCCACTCAGTTCCAGGGTGACTAGGGATGGACAATAATCGCTGGCCCAGCCAGTGACGCCCGTGTCCCATGGATGAATAAAAAGTAGCCACACAGCCATGTGGTGCATCGTCTGGTTAAGAGGTTTGATTTGCTTGACCCGGTCTAGGTTAACCGAAAAGAGAAAGGGTTTTGCTGGAAGAAATTACAGTCCCAAGTGTGTGAAGAAAGAATTGGTAGCCCCCCCTCCACCCCCCCCCCCCCCCCCTCCACCCCCCCCATGACTCCTTGGACAACATTACAACACGGAACCTCATTTCGAGGAAGCTCTGTGATTGGTCTTTGGTCAACATCGAGCAAAGTCATCTTGTCTTGGCGGAGAGGCAGAAATCTCCCACAAACCCTGACCAGTGTCAGTGAGGGGGGTCCCACCCACCATCCCCCCCCCCCTCCCCCCCCGCCCCCCGCCACATGCAGCCATGGACTGTTTCGGTGAGACCGTGGCTGTCATGTATTCCCAAAGTCAAATTCCCTGCCTGGTTTCCAATAGCAACAGCAATTAGGGCGGCATGATGGCACAGTGGGTTAGCGCTGCTGCCTCACAGCGCCGGGGAGCCGGGTGCAGTTCCCAGCTTGGGTCACTGTCTGTGCGGAGTTTGCACATTCTCCCCATGTCTGCGTGGGTTTCCTCCGGGTGCTCCGGTTTCCTCCCACAGTCTGAAAGACGTGCTGGTTAGGGTGCATCGGCCGTGCTAAATTCTCCCTCGGTGTAACCCGAACAGTGTGGCAACTGGGGGATTTTCACAGTAACTTCATTGCAGTGTGAATGTAAGCCTACTTGTGACTAATAATAAATAAACTTTAAAAAAACTTTACTTGGACAAAATGCTGGATAAGTTTCCAACACTTGAGCTAATATATTTATTTATTCGTGTTACCACTCAAAAGAAAAGTGAACAACAGCTTGATGAGGATAAAAAATAATGAGATACTCCAAGGAGTGGAATTAATTCATAGAATCATAGAATCCTACAGTGCTGAAGGAGGCCATTCAGCCCATCGGGTCTGCACTGACCACAATCCCACCCAGGCCCTATCCCCATAACCCCATGCATTTACCCTGCTAATCCCCCTGACATTAAGGGGCAATTTAGCACGGCCAATCCACCTGACCCGCACGTCTTTGAACTGTGGGAGGAAACCGGAGGAAACCCACG